>NC_083401.1:102897783-103200997 GCF_020745735.1 Hemiscyllium ocellatum
GTGCCCTTATTCAAGAAGGACTGCAAAGAAAAAACTGGGAACTATAGCTTAACAGGTGAATGCCATAGTGTTAGATGCAATAGTCAGAGGGGAATGGGTTTGGGTGGGTTACTCTTCGGAGGGATGGTGTGGGCTGGTTGGGCCGAAGGACCTGTTTCCACACTGTAGGTAGTCTAGTCTAATCTAATCTGTGGGAGGTAAGTTATTTGAGAAGATTCTAAGAGATAAGACAAGATTTGATTAGGAATAGTCAGCATGGCTTTGTATGTGGGAGATCTTGCCTCACAAATTTGTTACAATTCTTTGATGAAGTGACCAGGAAGTTGATGAGGGCAGGGCAGCAGACATAGTCTATATGGATTTCAATAAGGCCTTTGATAAAGTTCCACATGGTAGGCTGCTCTGAAGGTTAAATCATGTGGAATCCAGGGTGAGCTGGCAAATTGGATACACAATTGACTTGATGGTACAAAATAAAGGGTAAAGGATGCTTGTCAGACTGAAGGCCTGTGACTGATGCAGTGCCTCAGGGACCAGTGCTGGGCCCCTTGCTGTTTGTTATCTATATCAATGATTTCGATGAGAATATCCAAGGCATGATTAGTAAGTTGTCAGATGACACTGAAATAGGCTGTATCATGGACAGTGAAGAAGGTTCTCAGAAATTACAGCAGGACCTTGATCAGTTAGGGAAGTGGGCTGAGAAATGACAAATGTTGTTTAATATAGATACGTGTGAGGTTTTGCATTTTGAAAAGTCAATCAAGATAGGAATTTCATGGTGAATGGTAAGGCCCTAAGGAGTGTAGTGGAGCAGAGGAATCTTGGAGTTCAGGTTCACAGTTCTCTGAAGGTGGAGAGTCACAGGTAGACAGGGAAGTGAAGAAGGCTTTTGACACACAGGCCTCATCAGTCAGGGCATTGAGTATAGAAATTGGGAAGTTATGTTGGTGAGGCTGCATTTGGAGTATTGTGTTCAGTTTTGATCATCTTGCTATAGGAAGGATGTTATTAAACTGGAAAGATGCAGAAGTAATTTACAAGGATATTGCCAGGACTCACCAGTCTGAGTTATAGGGAGAGGTTGGACAAGCTATGATGGTTTTCTTCAGAGCATAGGAGACTGAGGGGGCATATTATAGAAGTGTATAAGATCATGAGAGGCATGGATAGGGTGAATGTACTCTGTCTTTTTCCCGGAGCTGGGTAATCGAGGATGAAAGGGCATCAGATTTTAAGGTTGGAGCGGAAAGAATAAAAGGGAACCTGAGGGACAACATTTTTACACAGAGGGTGGTACGTATATGGAATGAGCTGTCAGTGGAAGTGGTCGAGGCAGATACATTAACAACATTTAAAAGGCATTTGGACAAATACATGGATAGGAAAGGTTTAGAAGAATATTGGCCAAGTGCAGCGAAATGGGGTTAGTGTGGACAGACATTTTGGTCGGCATGGACCAGTTTGGGCCAAAGGATCTATCTCCATGCTTGAGGTCTCCATGACTCTAAGGTAGCGGTGTAGACACCAATGATTGTGATGTGCTGCTTCCAGGTTGTGGTGAACCATAGAGTCATAACTTATTCAGTTACTCCACAGGCAATTCATTGATGTGTTTGACCGGGTCATTTCTTATTACAAAGCTGACTCTGTCGCAATGGCATTCTTTTGGTTTGACTTTCCAAAGGAAGGTACAACAAGCTCCTATCATTTCCCACTTTAGTTTTCACATGCTGCTGTATTTGAAGTAACTACGTTGAAAATGCTTGAAGTTCACTGAATAAGGTAACCAAGTGTAGCTACCTGACTGCCAATCACTCACTTTAAAAATGTATCCTACTTTGAAATGCATTCATGAAACACCATAAAAGTACAAATTTTGTCGAAGCTTTTTGAATTGCACAAAATGTTTTTCAACAATATTCCAGTTCTGTACGACCAAATGACCTTTTACACAATAATGTTTAAAAATACACAGCTGTGAATATTTGAATGGATAGTTCTGCATTTTGTGTCACTCTTGTGTGTCATAAATGTCAGTCCTGATAGTTTGTAAATGTCAACAATGGTAAAGAGGTAATTTGTAATCACTCCCTTTTGAACACTTTTATTTCTAAGCTTCCTTTGTGACATTTCATGCACACGAAACAACTACTATCTGTTCTTTACTGCTGAGTCTGTAGCATTCCCTAGGAATAGGATATTAATATCTTATTTAATGCAACATCACTATCTTGGGCCAGGTTTTGCCATAGCAGGACTTTTGTCTGTGTCTGCCATTAATAAGTCTTGCCTCTGCAAACACATTTAGATGGGAAATTTCTGAAGATGCAAACTGATAAAGTTGGAGCAAGTGAGACAGTATGTTTATGCTTTGTGAGCAGAGTAAGCAACTCTTTCACCAATCAAGATTGAGGATCAATGAATTTAGCAGCACAAGGATTGAACAGAATTATAAATTAGACTAGGTGAATTCAATGTCATATTGTTGACATAATGAAAAATTTGAAGAGAAGAAAGATTGGATTGCGAGAGAGAATAAAGACAGAACAATCTTGTTCAGTATGCATTTTTAAAATCTCCCAACAACAATTAAAACTTGAATTGATGAGACTCTATATCTGTAATAATACATTTTCAGTGCCAGAGAGATTGTTTATCAGTAATATTGTAACACAAATTCGGTGACTTCACCTTGCATTTCAGTTTTTAAACAGTGAGTAAGCTAGTCTGCAAAACTAATGATGTAGAAGTGCAACTTGAACATAAATGTTACAGTAATCTCATGTAACAGTATGTCTGCCCTTTTCCTGAGGCCATTAGGCTCAATGTTACTTGAAGAGTATTGTTCATTGCACTCTTCAGTAAATACACAGTAAGCATCTTTCAACTCATGTTTGAACAGACTTGCAGGAAAATTTTGAAGACTCAAATAAGGTTTAATGTTAATACAAAAAATATGCTACCATACTTGATTGTGTTGAGACATTTACCAGAAGCGCAGAATTACTTGAAATCTAGTTGCAGAAACAGCTGTAGTATATTTCCTGGTAATCTTTCATGATCAACGTGATGAAACTGTGCCTTGGTCTACAGAATTTGAAGCATTTGATTGTAAATATTTCTTTTAGTTAAAATTTCAGTAGGTTGTTACGGCAACCTACTGAAGTTAGGAGTTAGGAGTCCCTATAGATTGTCTGCAACAGACGGTAACTTTAGTCTATACCTGCAAGTCAGGCTCATCTTTTATGATTTATGAGAAGTGGGTGGATTTGAAGGGGAAGGAAAGCAGAATAGCGATGATGCCTGGAAATGACTTTTTAAATCATTCATGTTTTAATTTTCACCCTAAATGATTTTCATTTTATAAGAATAGCCTTATGTTTTTGTGAAGGCGAAGTGAACAATATTGTTGCAGTCAGATTTTTCAGCCCTTTTCAAAGATACAGACCTACGTAGTTGAGGGCAATGTTATTACGTTATTGAAGAAATAGAGTAGAAATCTAAAATGTTTTATATCGGTTTGGCTAGTCTCTGAAACTGTTTCATGTGTTATTGTCACTTTGGGAGTGATTGCAGAGTAACATTTTATGTATGTTGAATAAAGTCTGCCTTTCCCTGTTGTAATGCTCAAATGTTACTTTCCTGTGATATACTGTTTGCAGAAAAATTGCTGAATTACTGTTTTGTTTTATATGGATAGCCCCCTAGGCCCAACTTCTGAAAGAATTAACACTTAGGGAAAATATACTTGTCTTCAGCAACACATCCATTGCAGATGCCTCTATCTAGAACAGTATTAATATGAATGCCTATTGCACAGAAGTTGTTTGATATGCCTCATCTTCACAGTGAGGGTTCCCTCCTTCATATGTTGCACTGCTAAAGTATCAAATGGGAGAAATTTAGAACAGATCTCTCAGCCAAAATCAGGGCAGCAACCTAATTGTATTCCAGCATGTGACGCAATGGCCCAGCATGTCCCCCACCCCAAGCAAAGCAGGGAACCAACAATAGTTCAATTAAGAAAGTTGAATAAAATGGCAGGAGGAAAACCAAGTTTACCTAGAAAGTAGATGTTAACATGATGAAGTTCCAGAGCGGGAGAATGTGCGTGCTGATCAGCTAAGCATTAACTAACCAATCCAGAACATTAAAATCCTGCGGTCCTGCCATATCCAGTCATGAATTATACAGGCCATTGCCTAACATCAAAACAGGGAACAGAATGAAGCTGTTCCAAGGGCATCCGTAACCTCAATGATGGGAAAGCTCAATTCATCGCTGCAAAAGATAAGGCTGAAGCCTTCGTAACCATCCTTAGCCAGAAATTCCAAGTGAATGATTCATTTTCGCTACTTCCTGAGGTCCCCACAATAACAGAAGCTGACTTCAACCAATTCACTTCCTTCCATGGGATGTCAATGAATTTTGAGCACATTGGCTGTGACAACATTAAACCTATTGAAGACATGTAGTCCAGAATTAGCTACATCTCACATCAAACCATTGATGTAGAGCTACACTGGTAGCTACCTGGCAAAAATATGTCCTGATCACAAAAAGCAGGACAAATCCAATTCATCCAAATACAACCCATCAGTCAACTCTTAATTAATCTTTAGTTAATGGAAAGTGTCATTGCAATGATATCAAGTGGCACTTATTCCCCAGGACCTCAGCGGTGTTCAGACTGGATTTCACCAGGATTACAAAGCTTCAGACCTCCAGCTTTGGTCCAAATATGAACCAAACAAGTTGAATTCCAAGGTGAAATGAACATTTCTGCCATTCACAGCTGAATTGATTGAGTGTGGCATCAGCGCACTTGTGCAATTAAGTCACAGGGTCATATAACATGGAAACAGACACTTCGGTCTAGCTCATTTCTGCCAACCAAGCTTCCCAAACTAATCTTGACCTTTTTTGCCTGTGTTACTTCAGCTGCAGGTCAAAGCATTGAACACAGCTGATAAAATCTACAATCAGGCTATGTGACATTGTCATTTTAGGTAGACATTAAATTATCCCAAAATCAGTCCAAAATTATTCTTAGCACCTGAGAGTTTACTTCTGATCTTTTCCTTTCCCAGTCTAAAACCTTCTAACTCCCGAGTTGGCTTCCATGTGCAGGTTGTCTTTAAGATACTTGCTACAAACTAAAGCTAGGTAAATCTTCCCTATGAATATGAGCAGGAAGCCTTTCAGCTCATCAAATCTACCCTGCCTTTCTAGATCATAGCTGATAATTCACCACAGCACCATTTTTGACAATATCCCCAGCCTCCTTTAACTTAAAAATTTGTCTTTCCCACCTGAGTGCAAACCACTACCTCCCTCCCTATATAGTGAACCACAAACTTTCAGCCCTCAAGCCGCTCTTTCTCCCTCGCAGATGCTGTCAGATGACCCTTATCTTTGTGTTTTCAAAACTATCTTGGAAGCCCTTCCCTTCTCAAAATTAATTCTGTAGCAGTGTAAGTCCATGGAACTTGTATCCAGATTAGAATGATGATTAGACGTTCTGGTGACCCAACTCTCAGTTATCTTGAAAGAATAAGAACAGATCGAAGTACAACTGTATGTAATCCTGCATTTTGACCATTTCTTTGGAGACACTCCATCTATCCATTTTTAGCATGCCAGATGTCGCATTTTCTCCAAATGTAAACATCTTGTATTTTCTTCCCAGTAAAATTGTCTGTGTCACCCCCACCCCCAATCTTTCTTTGATCTCTAAAATTCAAAGCAGCTTGCTATCAGGTAGACTTCAGAACAGGTCAAATGACCCCCTTCATTTTACTTTGTGTTAAACGTACTGTCCTAATACATTATGTTATAAAATGTGTTTGTAATTTAACACAGAAATGTCTTGGTGCTTATTGATTCATCTCAGATCCAAGACATCATTGCAGAAGCTGCTGAGGGCAGTGTCCTCAGCCGAATCACCCTCAGTTGCTTCAGCAATGATTTTCCCTCTATCTTAAGTTTAGAAGTGATGATAATTGCATAAAATTCAGTACCATTTCCTACTACTCATACTGAAATAGTTCATGTTTGCATCCAGCAAGACCTGGGCAAAGTTCAGGCTTAGGCATATTATTCTTTTTTTTAAATGTTGGAAGAAGTAAAATGTAATAATTTATTGAACCAGCCATTCTTGGCAAATACCTTATGTGAAAATTCAATCTTTTGTATAAGTTTTCAGTTCATTGCATTAGATGTCCAGTTTTCTGTGAATGCTTCAGTGCAACCTTATTCACTCCTGTTAAAATTAATTCACAGATGACAAGGGAAACACTCATTCATCACTGCAATACTCTAGGTGATGCTTTACGCAAGGATAATGACTTTGCACTAATTATAGATGGCAAAACTCTCAAATATGCTCTGACATTTGGAGTGCGACAGTCCTTTTTGGATCTTGCTTTGTCTTGTAAGGCAGTCATCTGTTGCCGGTAAGCTAGAATAAGCACATTTACTAAATGCTATTTTGATTTTGTAAGTTTAGAAAAACTAAATTCTGATTTATACAAAAACTAAGTGTCTAAATGCTTTGTCAATTTCATTTTGAAATTCATTCAATTATGGATATAACATTTTAATTATTTTTCAACTATTTAATAGTAGAGAAGTATGAAAAAGACAATTGTCTAACATAATATCACACCCTAGCACAAAATAACATCTTATGATAACAAAAAACAATTTTTATGCAACCAGAGTAATTGTTGTAATCATATGCATAACCATATATTTACTCATAAAGAAAACTAGGTATACTATGTAATATATGTTCATTCCTATTAACCAGGAACAAATCAGTGCAAGTACAAAGGCCTTACTCTAGTGATTTCTTTGAAAACAGATTGACCTGATTTGTGAAAGTGAATTTTCTAATTATGCACATGAAAGCAGTGGAGCCAACATTTGCAAAATTTACCCTTTCAAGTCATTATATACGCACCCATTCCAAAAAAGCAAAACACATTTAAGTATAGAGGGCTGGATTTTCTAGTTGACAGAAACCTGACATATTTTCTGTTGTGCACAAATTCTTCCATGTTGATACAAGTAGGCTCTGGCACCTTGTGATTACCTGGAATTGTGTATTTTATCTGTTTCACTGATGAGGGGCAACCTTCTGCAGTGAGCCTGTGATAAGAAAGGTCAGTACTGCCCTTAAAACGTTGCTTTAACATTTATTCCAAAACAGAGTATGAGAGCATGTGATAAAATTGCCAAGTATTTCATAAATATTTAGATGCTTTCAAGTTATATAACAGCTGCACAGATAACTGTTATTTTTCATTATTTGAATAACTGTACAATAAACTCACTTGTATACAATAGAAGTATTATTAATATCCAGTCACTCCAGCAGCAAAAACTGATAGGATTATCTCCCTAGAAAGACAACAAACCTTTAGTAGAACATCCAAGTCAGAAGTTAGCAGTGTATCTGCCACATTGGAAAGATTATTTATAAATTGGTTGAATAAATATCCAACATTATTCAGGTGCTGGTGCCAGTGCAAAGGCATAAAAATTTTGACACTGCTGCGTTGATGTTTCAGGTAACCTAAGACTGTAACCAGGCTTGTTCTTGTATGGAATTGCTTCTGTGCATATTCATTCTGTTTATTTACCCTAAATGTCTGAGTGAGTCTTTGCTGCCTTTAACGTTAACATTCCAGTCACTGAGTCAGAAGGTTGATCCCTGCACCAGACAGTGGAGGCCAATTCCAGGTATGAATTATGGTTTAATGGCCAGTCTAATACTCTTGAGTGCTCCTCTGGGCCCCACAGCAAGGTTAACCCATCATTCCCTACAACGTCCACCACTCCCTGCACTGGCCACCATCCCTGTCCTTATCTTCCCATCTTCTCTCCCCACTCTCCTCTTCCCACAAACCTTTCCATCTCTCTCTCTCTCTCCCCCCCCCCCCCCCCCCCCCCCCCCCCCCCAATATCATTACCACCACACACTCTGACTTTCTGAAAGCAGCCTAGTGATGAGATAGAAATTATACAATATCCTAACTGGAATAATCATTATTTTGTATTTCGTACAAAACTGTTGAATAGATTTATCTTTTCTGTGTGGCTTGCCGCAGCCTTTGAGAAAATGAAGATAAAAGCCAGGCATTGGGTCTGGGAATTTGGTAGTAGATTGAGCAGAAGTAATTCTCCTATAATTGATTGAAGTGACACAGAAGTTTTGCACAAAAGTGTCCACCGAACGCACCATTGGAACAATGTCTAATGTTGATAGAAATAAGAAACAATCAAAAGCATTCCTCTAGGTTACCAAACTTCTGTTTCACTCTGTATTCATTCTGATTTATACTTCTATTTCATTTTGTTCAGAGTTACTCCTCTTCAGAAGTCAGAAATTGTTGACATGGTGAAGAAACAGGTGAAAGTCATAACATTAGCGATAGGTGATGGAGCAAATGATGTGGGCATGATCCAGACAGCACATGTTGGTGTTGGAATAAGTGGAAATGAGGGTCTACAAGCAGCAAATTCATCTGACTATTCTATAGCACAGGTAACTGAAAAGAAAATAATAATTTGACATACAAGTACACTTTGATAACCTTCAGTTTGTGGAATTAATTTTGGTATGTTTCAATTTCACTGGCATTAAACACTATTATTATGGATGATAGTGAATGAAATAATCCTTTACTGTTCCTTTGCCTCATTAACCTAAACAATTTTCAACTGAGACAATTGGTATCCACACCGTTGATTGTCATGTTAGTATCTTACTTGAAAAGGTTATCAACTCCAAAAATATGAGGCAGGTGAACTTATTTCAATAACTGTCAATGTTTTCTGAAACTGTTCAACCCACATAAGTTGGACATTTCACAAGTAACTCCAAGGTAAATATACCAGGATCTTTAGCGATAGTTACCTTAATCTGTCAATTTTATGTGAAACATTAAACACATCCTTTATAAAATTTATGAACTGGAGTTGAGGTTGTCCTTGACATCATGGTAGCATTTGATGCAGTGTGGCATCAAAGAGACAGAGCAAAATTAAAGTAAATGGGAATAAGGGAGAAGCTTTCCATTGGTTGGAATCATACAGAGCGCAATTAAAGATGGTTATGATGTTTTGGAGACCAGTCATCTCAAGTGAGGATGTCACTGCAGGAGTATCACCCAGCATATTCAGCTTCTTAGTCAGTTGCCTTTCCTCCAGCATAAGGCCAAAATTGGAATATTTGCAGATGATTACATAGGATTAAGCAACATTTACTACCCCTCGGGTGCTAAACCAATTATTCTTGTCTGTAGCAACACCTGGATGGTTCAGGCTTGAGTTGATAAGTGGCCAGTGACTTCCAAAATGCACACATGTCCAACTATAAGAGTCTAACAATCTCTCCACTATATTCAAAACATATCCCACTATGAACATCTTGGGGTTTATCACTAATATTGTGGGTGCAAGACTATGTCAGAAGCTGAAAATTCTGCAGTGATTCCTTCAAGCCTGTCCTCATCTAAGCCCATGACAGAAATGTTATGGAATGCTCTCCACTTGCCTGGATGAGTGCAAATTCAATAATACAAGCTTAACACCATTTGGGATAAAGCAGCACACCACCTTAAACATTCGGTCTCTTATCCAGTGGCAGCAGTGTGTACTATCTGTAAGATGCACTGCAGGAACCTGCCAATGCTTCTACAGCAGCACCTTCCAAGTCTGTGACCACCACTACCTCGAAGTGCAAGAGCAACAGTAACATGAGTACATCCCTAACAGCAAGTTTCCTTTCAAGTCATTCACCATTCTGACTTTGACCCATTAGTACTTCATCTCTGGGTTAAAATCATGGAGTAATCTCTGTAATAGCCCTATGGATCTTTCTCTGTGGAATGCAGGATTGCAAGAAGACTGGTAATTACTGCTGACTTTATCAATGACACACACATCCTAAGATCAAATAAATTATGAACAAATTACAAATAAAAACTTTTGTTTTAAGAATATAACGTACGCAGAACCAAAACAGTTTGTCCTTGTTTTTGTTACCTTTTACACAGAACATATCGGGGTATCTTCCTGCTAGCTTCCTAGCAATGTCTCCAAAGTCAGTGATCCCAGCAGCACACTATCAGTCCACTCCAATCTGTCTTGGGTCTTTTCTGCTTTTTCAGCAGTATGATACTTAAACAGAAATTCTCCCTCCCAAGTTCAATCTTGGTTCTCCTTGCTCATCTTTTGAATATTTACTCCTTGTATCTGTCAGACTGGGCCATCTCTAATTATAGATTAGCCCAGAAATTCTGGACTGAGATCTGGAACAAGAATTGCCATTTAAATATACATGCTGCAAAATAAAATAGAAACAAATGGATATTGTCTGAACACTTGCCCTTATTTTGAGTCAGTCTCTCACATTCAATTTAAAATTGCAAACAGTCTAGTATGTTGAATACAGTAAGAGGAAGTTTAAAATCAACAGTTGGTGATGAAATTAAAGTTGAGAATGAGTTGCTAATTAGATGTAACAGTGCCAGAAGAGTAGTACAGTAGTGAGGTAATGGACTGATGGAGCTAAATAGATGAGTGAGGTTTTTACAGAAATCTAAAACCTTCCTGGTTATTGATGTCAGCTTTTAGTTTCCAGAGACCTTAAAAAACTGAATTCAGATTGACAATTCAAACTGCCAAGAATAACTATGGAATAATTCGATACCATAACCACTACACTATCATTACTTTCAATTACCAATGTTATCTTATGTATTTTGTTGCATGGTGGAATGAAAAGATGTTTCAGCCTAGCTTTTTTTTTAAAAGAAAAGCATTGTTGTGTAATGAGCATATTGTTTCTAGTTCAAGTATCTGAAGAACTTGCTGCTAGTCCATGGAGCCTGGAACTATAATCGTGTTGCAAAATGTATCCTGTACTGCTTTTACAAGAACATAGTCCTGTACATTATTGAGGTAAGCTACTTCATTACTCTCTTGACACTCATTCCTTTGTTGACAATTGTTCTCATTCTCTATCCCTACAGTCTAGCATTACAACCAGGGAGAATACTTGGTACTACCAAGGACTCTTGTTCAGCTCTTCACAGTATTTCACAAACAGGTACTGGTCTTCTGCTTGAAGCCAGCCTCCGGGCATTGGATTCATGTTAAACAAAAACACTCACCAATTTAATATTAAAATTTCCTAGTATTAAAGCAACGTTTGCTGATGGTGACGAGGTTATCAATACAAATAGCTAATTATGCATCTAGGGAAATATGTCAACTGATTGGTGCACAAGGTTCCTGAATTGCAGTAAGATGATGACCAGCTTATTTTTTTTAAGTGGCATTAAGAGATAAATGGTGTCCAGAACATTGGACAAATTAGATTAAAATTTAGTCTCCTGTTCATCAATTCCTCTTTTTCTTGGTTAAAATGTAGAATGATTGCATCAATTGGTAAGCCTACACAAGCTACATATATGTCTGTTTTTAGTAAAATGTAATTTATCATCATGCATTCAGCAGTTATTGCATGGTACAGCCTTGACAGACACTCAGTTAAACTGGATAATAGGTAGTTCTGAAGTAACAACTAAAAGAGATGATTAGTATGCAGGGTGTTCAGAGGCTACGTGCAGAGGTGCTTCCTTCCCAATGCCATTTAGTTTTTCAGTGTTTCTCAATGCCACTGTTCAAACCTGCTTGCCACCTGATGGCAGGAAATGCCTTCCCTGTAGAAACATACAAAGAAGCTTTGAGAGCAGAACCATAGCTTAGTCTTCAGTTCTGTTTGCCTACTGTTCCAACTCAATGCTGAGAGGAGTGAAGTGCGAGCATATGAAAGGGAGCAGATTAAAGAAAAATAATCCATACATTGATTGGATCTCCTGAGATCTAAGGTCTGTACACTTCCTGTATGCACAGTTGGCTACACAGAACTTGAGATCCATACTTTAGCAGTGCATTTGGAGCATACAGAAATCCCATTGGGATAGCTGAGTGAAAGGCCTAGCCCATTTTGACTGCTAGGCCCATTGCAATGTCATTGATAGATTTGGGCAGCTCACTCCCTTGTGCATAATTTCTAGCTCTTGGCTTTATGTTGTACTTTGGTATAGGAGGTTGATGTAGGAATCATTTGAGTTGGTTGTTGAAATTGCTGCTTTCAAAGATCATTGTGATGCCCTCCTCTGTCATTTCTTATTACCCTTCAAGTTTCTTCAACAACAAGTTTGCTGCTGCTGTTCCCCTGTATCCTCTAAAGGTAGACTTTCTAAAGCAAGTTTATGAAGTATGTAGTATACAGCATACAAACAACTCATTATTGGGCATAACCGAGGTGGCTGCCCTACATTTACACCCCTTGACCCATTAGGAAACAGCCACATAGGAACAAGAACACAGGAACAGGAGTAGGCCATTGAGCCCCTGGAGCCTACTCTACCATTCAACAAGATCATGGCTGATCTGTGGCCTAGCTCTATATGCCTGCCTTGGGCCTATATCCCTTGATAGTCTTGCTTTATATTAAAATAAATTGTCGATCTCAGATTTAAGTTTGACAATTAAATTAGTATCAACTGCCATTTAAGGAAAAACAATCCAAATCTCCACTACGTTTGGAGTTTTCTAACATCTCTTCTGAATGGCCTGGACCTAATGCTTAGACTATGACACCTGGTTGTAGAATCTTCAACCAGTGGGAATAGTTCATCTTTGCCCAGCTTGACTTTCCCTGTTAATATCCTGAAAACCTTGATTAAATCACCCCTCAATCTTCTAAATTCTAGAGAATAAAGGGCTAATTTGTCTAATCTTTCCTTTTAACTTAATTCCTGAACTGCAGGTATCATCCTTGTGAACCTCCCTCCAGGGCCAAAACATCCATCCTGAGGTATGGTGCCCAAATCTGCTCACTATACTCTAACAAGGGTCTAACTAGGATTTTGTATGATTGCAGCGTAATGTTTTAATATTGAACGGGTTAATTTGAGTTGATTTGATTTATTGTTGTCACGGGTTCCTAAGTACAGTGAACAGTTTTATTTTGCACACAGTACAGGCAGATCATAGGAAACAAGGACATACAGATCAGGGTACTTAGTCGGGGAGGCATACAAGGTTACTGCACAGGAGGTTCACAAAGAGAGATCAACGTTAGCAAGATCATCATCATTTAAGGTTAGAGATCCATTCAACAGTCTAATAACAGCAGGGAAGAAGCTGTTCTTGAACCTGTTGCTGCATGTGTTCAAACTTTCTTATCTTCTGCCTGACTGAAGAGGCTGTATGAGAGCATTACCAGGTTGGGAGGGGTTTTTGATGATGTTGGCAGCCTTTCTACGATAACAAGAAATGTAAATAGAGTCCTTGGATGTGAGATTGGTTTCTATGATGCTCTGGGTTGTACACAACCTTCAATAGTTTCTTACAGTCCTGGGCAGAGCAGTTGCAACACCAGGCTACTATGCACCCGGATAGAGTGCTTTCTATGGTGCATCTGTAAAGGTTGGTGGGTATCTTTATGGACATACTGAATTTTTGGAGCCACCTGAGGAAGAAGTGACATTGTTGTGTCTTCTTTACCAATACATCTACGTACGAGGTCCAGGAGAGATTGTCGGTTATCATAACTCCTGGGAACTTGACGTGGTCCCCCCGCTCCATCTCAGCTCCATTGATGTACGTAGGGGTGTGCCCTCCTCCTTGGCTTCCTGACTTCGATGATCAGCTTTTTTGTTTTGCTACGTTGAGGGAGATATTGTTATCTTTACACCACACCACCAAGCACTCTATCTCTTTCCTGTATTCTGTCTCATTTTTGTTTGATATTTGGCCTACAATGGTGGTGTCATCAGCAAACTTGTCGGATGGAATTTGGCCACACAGTCATAAGTTTACAGGGAGTACAGTAAGGAGCTGAGTGTGCATCCTTGCAGGGCACTGATGTTGGAGATTGGTGTGGAGGAGGTGCTGTTGCCTGTCTTCACTGATTGTGGTCTGTGGGTCAGGAAGTCGAGAACCTAGTTGCAGAGGGCAACATAGACCTCAGGATGTGGAGATTAGTTCAGTTGGAATTGTAGTGTTTAGGCAGAACTGTGGTCAACAGAAGTCTGACATAGGTATCCTTATTATCCAGATGTTTCAGGGATGAGTGTAGGGCTAGTGAAATGGCGTCTGCCATAGACCTGTTGCCGGGGTAAGCAAATTGTCGAGGATCGAGGCCAACTGGAAGGCTAGAGTTGATATGGACCATGACCAGCCTCTTGAAGCACTTCATAATTATGGAGGTCAGAGCCACCGGGCAGTAGTCATTGAGGCAAGGAGGTGACGACTTTAGATTGTGGCAAGGAGAAAATTAACCTGATGCTCAGTCATTGAAACATATTCATACCAGACTGAAGGTGTTTGTTAGCAACAGAGTGTAAGTTTGTTGCAGAAAAGAAGAAATAAACAAATAAATCTCTAAATGTAGAAGACAGAAAGATCTTAACACAAATCCATCAAAACAAAGTCTGAACCCATTTCCTATTGCAATCTGCTAGAGACTAAATCCCAGAGAAATGTCACTTCTATCTCAGGTTTTTTACAAAAAGAAAATTCTTACTGAGAGTCATAGTCTTAGAGATGTACAGCACAGAAACAGACCATTGCCGGCCAGATATCCTAACCTAATCTAGTCCCATTTTCCAGCACTTGGCCCAAATCCCTCTAAACCTTTCTTATTCGTATACATAGCCAGGTGCTTTTTAAATGTTTTAATTGTACCAACCTCACCCACCATCTCTGGCAGCTCGTTCCATACATGCACTACCCTCTGCATGAAAGTGTGGTCCCTTTTAACCTCCCACAGTCCAAAGATGTGCGGGTCAGGTGAATTGGCCATGCTAAATTGCCCGTAGTGTTAGGTAAGGGGTAAATGTAGGGGTATGGGTGGGTTGCGCTTCGGCGGGTCAGTGTGGACTTGTTGGGCCGAAGGGCCTGTTTCCACACTGTAAATGTAATGTAATCTAATCTAATCTAATCTAAAATCTTCCCTCTCTCACCCTTAACCTAAGCTGTCTAGTCCTGGACTCCCCACCCTTGAACTGATACTTTCCATTTTCTTTTTTTTTTGAACCTGTGGAAATAATGTTACAATTTCTTTGATCCTGCTGGTATGAACCTCTCTCAGTGCTGATCGCCAAAACTTTATCACAGTCCTCACAACACAAAGATTTCAAACACTTCTGGCTTGGAAACTTCTCAAACTAGAAATTGCTTCTGTTGAGGTGACTGGTTTCCCTGAACTGAAATGAAAAAACTCTAAAGGAAGAAAACCCAATAACATAAATATTTTACCCATTACTACCACAGGAGTTCTCATCCCAGGCACTTGACTGCTGTTACATGTTATCTTGGAACTGATGTACTTTAGTCACCAACTGATTGTCCCTGCAAATCCAAATGACTTCTAAGCTGTGATGTTTTTTTTAAATCAGAAACAAGCAAAATCTATCTGCCTTTTTTAAAAAGTCCAAATACCAAAAATGATCATGTATATCTGATACAACTTTAATTATAATTGATGCAGGGTAATCACTGTAAAGGAACTATAATGTATGGGTTTTCTGAGTAGCTCTTCCAAAAGATTAATAGAACTCCTAGGAAAATAGGTTTCCTAATGAAGGGCTTTTGCCCGAAACATAGATTTTCCTGCTCCTCAGATGCTGCCTGAACTGCTGCGCTTTTCCAGCACCACTCTAATCCAGTAAATGACTATTGTCAAACACTGACATCATATGCTAGTCTCCCACCAGAGTTCAGGAAACCTGGAGAGCCTTGAGCTATATGGAAAGTAATTTGTATTGTATCTTATAAGGTAAATTATGTGTTAGGAAGATAGCTTTGGTCACAACTACTAGATTTTTTTTATCATGTGCTGCACAATTGTTAGATTAGCATTATATTATAAAAGTAACAATTTAAACTGAAAAAGTATAAAGGGTGTTCTGCCGTACAGCGTGAATTGGCTGTAAAGTGGTTAACAAATTATGGACATTGTTTGGAAAACACAAGTTTTCTGCTGAATGGGTGTAACGATTTGCCATAGTGATCTTCTACAGTGCAATTTTCTGTAGCAGTTTTCCATTGCTTGATTTTCTATAGCACAACGTTGCAGAGGAACACAACTGTTGCATTGTAACATAACGACGTATATGTAAAAATGTAGATCTCTCTCGTTTGGACATTATATGCTCATCTTCTTCTAACAGCGCAACTTATTTTTTGTATGAAATTTCCCATTTGTTGACTTCAGAACTTCACAATTGTTTAATAAAAGTCACGGATTTCAGAGCCCGTTATGGTGAACTCGCACAGTACGCCTCTTTTGACTGACAGTGTAGTTTCTTCATTGCACCAGTATGGTACAATTTACTGCACTTTTATTACAGTCAAGTCCTAATTGGAAACTTAAAGTTGTAAAACCTAGTGTGACCACAGCTGGTGTCTTAGTGTATGGTACATCATGACCAAGAATAATGAGTATTTTGCTACCAACATCATGTTGAACTCCAGTGGCTGCGAGAATCTAAAGCCTAGGGCTAATTGTTCCAGTACAGACCTAGCTACTGTTTTAAGAGACCAAATCTGTCTATAGCTCTAGTTAATTCCCCAGAGGAAAGGGCAGAAGCTTAATGGACAAGTTAACCTTTGGGTTGTCATTGCCTATTACTTAGCAGTCAGTTCTGAAGTGGTATCCTTAGTTTGAGGATAATGGGAGTGGCATGGAGAGCTAAAAAGGAAATTGGAAATAAGTTTAGAAAATGCTTTTGTAAATTTTGTCCAGAACGGCATCGGTTTGAAAATCTTTAAAGTTATTCCACCCCCTCCCAAACAGTAAACACATTCCATCTGTCTCTGTCAATCACAAATTGCAAACTATATCAGAATCACACATGTCTAGCAGATTGTGAGAAGGAATCTGTTGATAACTGTCTCTTGAGCAATGTCTTAATAATTTGACTTCATGATTCTCTATTAAGTCTATTTAAATAAAATGAACCAAATTATTAACCTAGTTTTTTTTTCCTATCTTAAACTATAGACATTTGTTTTTCAAATATGTTTGCATATTCACCCAAGCGATAAAAGTTGGTTGATTTGTGAGCAGGGACTGTTCATCTGGAGGCCAGCTGGGATACAAATGAGTAAATGGGGAATTTGTAGCGATTCATGCTTCTATAATCCGATTGAATGAACCATGGAGTGTTATGGAGCTGCTGTGACATGGTAGCTCTTGGATACTTTTTACATGTATTTTGTGAAGCTTGTCAGATTTTCTTCAAGAGCCTGACAGGAGAACTGGGTGCAGTTATATTCTGCATAGTCATTTAATATATAAAATTCTAAATATAAATGGTATTTCAAAAGTCTCAAACAAATTAGAGAATTTTGCGAATGCTTTTGTGTTGACTTTTAAACATTGTCTTCGATAAATTGACCAAGTCTGTGAAATAAGTGAGTGATCGGCAAATTGCGCATGGTAACATGATTTTTTTAAAAACACTGTCTTGTTCAAGCACTTTATGCTTTGTATCACAGTAACACTTAGCAGTTCATCTGGTGCTGGATTTACTAGGTCTGCGGTATCCTGGTAAGAGGAAGCAATTAGAATTTCACAACACTTACAATACTTCATGACACATCTTTTTTTAATTCAATGGTTAATAATTCAGAGATCTAAATGGACAGAACAAGGAAAATGCATCATTTTGTTTGAAGCTGAATGAATCAGTTTAGTTTTTAAAATAAATCTTTCTCCTCAATATTTTCAAGGTTTCGGGCACCATTTGTTTCAAAGTAAGACACCTGAAAATGGGGAATTGCCAACTGTAGAAAGCAATTCCAGTATTTAAATGCCTGATAATGGCCTGTTCCACTTGGGATGCTTTTCTTCTGCTCCTCTGCCAAGGCTAGAGAGAGTAGTCATTATTACAGGGCACTGTCGCCATCAAGCTATTTCATTATACATGGTGGATGATTGGTGCTCTGAACCAAACTGCAGAAACATTAACTTTGTGCAAATGGATGGGTTTTGAGTGAGGTAAACTCAGTTCTGTTAGTTCAGTAAGTGCTTAATTGATGGAACACATTGCTTAAGGTATCATAGATGCAGTTAATATTATTTCAATCAAAGGCAAATTAGATTTATTTCAAAAACATTTTGACATAACCAGTGTAAGCAATTTGTAACGTGGTGTGTTGTAGGTATACCATAGTTGCGGCTAACAGGTGAATTTAGATCTACTGTTCCCAAAACATTCTCCTCGGGGTGGTCTTTGTCTCATTTCTTGGTGTGTGTTGGGTAAATGCAAATTTATTTTTATGATTAGTCAGCAGTGTCGGATCATGTTATACAACTGCCAGGATGATTGAAGATGAGCTGGATAAACTTTGATTTTTTTTTAGCTAGCATTTCCTGTGCTGCTCTCTTCCTAAGCTTGCAAAGGTCCTACAAAATATTATTCAGTAATCTTTGAATGTTTCAGTCAAATTCTTTGCATCAGTTTTCCCAGGGGAAGACACCAGCGGCACACCAGAACTTCAAGAGAGTCAGGAGATAGAGGTGAACGTAGTGGCCATCACTAAGAATAATGTGCTGAGGAAACAGAAAGGTCTAAAGGTGGATAAATCACCCAGACCAGATGTAGGTGATTATAGAAGCATTGGTGGTGATCTTTCAGGAATCACTGGAATCAGGAAGGGTCCCAGAGGATTGGAAAATGGGTATTGTAACGCCCCTATCTAAGAAGGGAGAGACACTAAAGACAGGAAACTATAGATTAGCTAACCTGTCCTCTGTCATTGGTAAGGTTTTAGAGTTCATTACTAAGGATGTGATTGCAGAGTATTTGGAAGTGCCTGGGAAAAAGGGGCTGAGTCAGCATGGCTTCATCAAGGGGAGATCATGCTTGACAAACCTGTTAGAAGTCTTTGAGCAAGTTAGACAAAGGCGAGCCAGTAGGTATGATCTATTTGGATTTCCAGAAGGTCTTTGACAAAGTGCTGCGCAGGAAGCTGCGAAATAAAATAAGAACCCATGGTGTTAGGAGCAAGATGCTGCCATGGATAGAGGATTGACTGACTGACAGAAATCAGAGAGTGGGGATAAGAGTTTCTATTTCAGGATGAGTGGTGTTCTGCAGGGGTCTGTGCTGGAACCGCAACTATTCATTTTATACGTTAACAAGCTGGATAAAGGAGCTGAGGGCATTGTTGCTAAGTTTGCAGATGACACAAAGATAGGTGGAGGGACAGATAGTGATGAGACAGCGGGGAAGCTGCAGAAGGACTTGGACAGGCTAGGAGAGTGGGCAAAGAAATAGCAGGTGGAATGTGAGAAAGTGTGAGGTTGCGCAATTTGGTTGGAAGGATAGAGGCGTAGTCTATTCTCTAAGTAGACTTCAGAAATTTGGAGCACTAAGGAACTTGGGAGTCATAGTTCAAGATTTTCTTTAAATTAATATGCAGGTTCATTTGGTATTTAGGAAGGGAAATGCAATGCTAGCATTCATTTCAAGAGAGCTAGAATACAAGAACAGAGATATACTGCTGAAGCTGTATAAGGCTCTGGTCAGACTGCATTTGGAATATTGAGTAGTCTTGGGCCCTATACAAAGGAAAGATGTACTGGCCTTGGAGACGGTCCAAAGGAGGTTTACAAGAATGATCTTGGGGATGAAGGACTTGTCATGTGAGGAGCAGTTGAGGCCCTTGGGTATGTATTCTGAGCTTAAAAGGACAAGGGGGATCTTATTGATTCACTGGCAGCATGAATTAGAAGTTGTCTAAAAGAGGAGGGGTATATAGAGGAACCTCAATGATCCGAAGGACACGGGCTGGGAATATTTCATTCGGTTAATTGAATGCCGGATGACATACTTTAGCCGAGCATTGGGACCTTGCAATCTTGCTGGATAATCAGATATTCAGATAATTGAATGCCAGATAATTGAAGCTCCTCTGTACATGAGCATTTCTCATATTGAAGACCAATTGAAAGTGGTGTTCTCTAGGAATCGCTGTCGGGATCTTTGCTTTTTCTGATTTATATAAACCATTTGCAGATGGGTGTTGAGGACTAGGTCTCTAATTTGCAGATGATACTAAGCTAAGAAGAATAGTGAATTGTGAGGATGATGCTGTGTGACTTCACAGGGACATTGATACACTGCCCAAATGGTCAGACACCTGACAGCTGAATTTCAAATGAAAAATGAGGCAATGCATTTTGGTGGAAGAAACATAGAGAGACAAACTCATTGGCACAACTTTGAGGGATGTATAGGAGCAGAGGGACCTCAGAAATTCAAGTGCATAATTCTCTAAAAATGGCCAGGCAAGTTGAAACAGTTTTTAAGAACGTTTATAGGATCCTTGTCTTTATAAATGGAGCTGCAGAGTATAAAAGCAAGGAAGTAATGCTACACCTCTACAAATCATTGGTCAGACCATATTTGGAGTTGTGGGCATCTTATTTAAAGAAAGATGTTAAAACCCTAGAGAGAGTTCGAACGAGATTTACTAGAATGATACCAGGAAGGATGGATTTTAAAGGCAAGCAAAATTAGGGAAATTGAACTTATTCTCCTTGGAACAAAGAAGTTTAAGACTTGACCTCTTGTACAATGATGAACAATATTGACAGGATAAAGAAGGATATTCTGTTCCCACTTTTTGATATGTCAGTAACCAGGGGTCACAATTTCAGAATTTTCAGCAAGAAAGCTAGGAGTGAGATGAGAAGAGCCGCCTTTGCTCAGTGTTGTTAGCTTTTGGAATGTGCTTCCTGGGAGAGTTGTGGAGGTGTATTGCACAGAAAGTTTCAAAAGAGAGCTGGATGTATATTTGAAAATGATGAATTTAGAAGACTACAGAGAGAGGGCCAGAGAATAAGAATAGCAGAGTGGCTCTTTTGAGAACCAGTACACACAACAGGCTTCCTCCTGTGCTGCAAAATTCTAAGATTCTAAACTATCTTAACGAATACAAGATGGAAAGTTTTGACAACATGTGTCTTTTTCAGGAATACTCAAGTTCTTTACTAGCAAATAACTCTTTGATTGAAATCTGGAGCATTAAGAATTTTTATTGTGAGATTTTCAAATATCTACACAAATCATTAAATTTCCCAAAATAATACTCTTGAACTGCACTACTTATTGTGATCTTTTATGCTCACCACATTTTTCCATGAGACCTAAATGTTTGTCCAAAACATGTAGTTATTAATTTTGTAGTCACTGTTCCAGTTTCCTTCAATGTAATTTCTACCCATGTTATTACATTTTTGTTTCTTCATTAGTTATCATGTTTGGTTAGAGAGAAAATGATTATGCAATGATTCTGCAAATACCAAGACACATGTCTATGCATGTAAATGTGTGTTTGTATATGTATTTACTATGTGATATCCACACAAACAATATATTTTTAGAAATAATCTAATGATTCTTTCATGCTAAGTCACAGATTTTACGATGTGCACAAACTAAGTTTGTTGCGAAAGGGAATTGACAAAAGAGTGGGCCAATCTAGAATGAGCGGTTTTAGATTCAGGTTAAGGGATGGCAAATTTAAAATGAAGATGAGAAATTACTTCTCTGAGGGTCGTGAAACTATGGAATTCACAACCTGGGTGGCGTGAACACAGGACACTGAATACATTTAAGGAGGTAGTTAGATTTTAAGAGATAATGGGTTGAGTTGTTATGGAGAACAGGCATGACAGTTGAGTTGAGGCCAAGATGAGATCAGCCATGATCGTATTGAATGTCGGAACAGTCCTGAGGGGCTAAATTGCCTAATCCTGCTCCCAGTTCTTACATTCTTATATTCTTATTTAGTTCTATCAGTTTGGTATGGTAATTCTTTGAGCAAATGAAAGTTTCATTGTGATATGGGGCAGTTCCAAGAATGTTTCTGGCATGAATATTCAGGAATTTAGTACCGACTTTTATGTAAGTAGAAGGAAGTGTTCTGAGAGTATACTTGAAAGCATACAATAATGTTCTTGTACATCCTTGCACTACGTCACTTTTTGGTTGTAAAATAATCGTGGCTGCCAGTCTAGTGATTACTGCATTGTCAGGTGGGATGTCTTTGACAGAAATATATGTTTAACATGGACAAGATGTCAAACATGCCAAGAATTTCTGGATTCCACACAGTGGCTTAAATGTGACTGAAAATTATATTCCATCGCATTCTTACAATGTTTCTCTGCACTTTAACGTAAACTTGTGTGCCTTGTATTGTCTTATTTTGTCTCCTATTACTTCAGACCATAAAAAATCTTTCAACTTTATACAACTTGGTGAAATGTTTATTTTTCTGCCATGAAAATGTTTATGTTTATGAGAAGCTATTTGAAAATTGATATTTGTACTTTAAAAAAGCAGAACATCTACTGAGCCACACATTTCTCTCCATGAAAGCAGTAAATGTATTTCAAAAGGCTAAAACTGCATTGGGAAACCATGCGCAATGGAATCAAAATGACATGTTGACCAATTAGAATTAAAATTGGCCCTGTAATATGTGTGCCACACTCCTGAGAATTAGCAGTTGGTGAGGTATTTAACTCCTGAGCATGTCTTTGGGAAACAGAAGCTCTGGCTGTGGTAGACTTGATTTGCTATGTTGTGCTTGATTTATTCTCATTACTAAGAATGAGAGAAGGTCAAACTGCAGCTGTGCATTGCAACCATATTGTGACCTTAACCAGCTAATCGCTGCTTTAAAAGAAAGACAGTAATGGAATGCCACAACATGTTTTCAGATTTGTTCAGTTCCAGATCACTCCATGAATTATTTAAAATATTAGTTCTTAAAAACATGACTAAAGAAGGCAATCTAATCTCAAATGACGTGTATGTAATCAGAATCAGCGTAGTGTTAAAAGGGGCATGAGCAAAGAGTTGCTTAGAGTCTTAGAGATGTATAGCATGGAAACAGACCCTTCGGTCCAACACATCCATGCTGACCAGATATCCCAACCCAATCTAGTCCCACCTGCCAGCACCCAACCCATATCCCTCCAAACCCTTCCTATTCATATACCCATCCAAATGCCTTTTAAATGTTACAATTGGACCAGCCTCCACTACTTCCTTTGGCAGCTCATTCCATACACGTACCACCCTCTGTGTGAAAAAGTTGCCCTTAGGTCTCTTTTATATCTTTCCCCTCTCACCCTAAAACTATGCCCTCTAGTTCTGGACTCCCCGATCCCAGGGAAAAGACTTTATCTATTTATCCTATCCATGCCCCTCATGATTTTATGAACCTCTATAAAGTCACCCATCAGCCTCTGAGCTCCAGGGAAAGCAGCCCTTGCCTATTTACCTCTCCCTATAGCTCAAATCCTCCAACCTTGGTAACATCCTTGCAAATCTTTTCTGAACCCTTTCAAATTTCACAACATCCTTCCGATAGGAGGGAGACCAGAATTGCACGCAATATTCCAACAGTGGCCGAACCAATGTTTACGTGACCTTCCAACTCCTGTACTCAATGCTCTGACCAATAAAGGAAAGCATACCAAACGCCGCCTTCACTATCCTATCTACCTGTGACTCCACTTTCAAGGAGTTGAACCTGCACTCCAACGTCTCTTTGTTCAGCAACACTCCCTTCTTAACAGTTATAGAATGTTAATGAAGTCAGTCATTGAATCTCTGAATGAGTGAACATTAGGACAAGTATGAACTTATTAAATAGTCAGCATGGGGTTCTGAAGGATGGCTGTATGACTAATCTCTTTCTTTTGTGGAAGCCACTAACATGGTGGAGTGTATTGATGCACTTCCAAAAGGTATTTGGTTTTGAAGCTTATTTTCTTACACAAATTCAATTCACAAATTTTTGAATCAGCTTTTCACTAGATATGACAAATAATTGAACCAAAGAACAACTAGTTGTAGATCATAAACTCCAAAGTGCACTAGTTAAGACACTCAATAAGTTTTATGAGTGAGCAGAGAAAGTTCCAAAAGAACATAAACAGATGTAATGAACAAGTAAGCTTGCAACAAATGGAGTTTAATGTGGAGAAATGTGACTTCATCCACTTCAATATGAGAAAGGCAAATAGGAATATTTTCTTGATGGTAAGAGTCTCAGAAGGATTCTCCATAATCCAAGATTGTGCTGTAAGAGCTGCTGCATTTTAAGATAATTTAGGAGTTGCAGGTAATTTCCTCAAATTTTAGGAGCAGCAATTACTGTTTTATACGTTGTTGCATGTTTTGGAACTCATGAGGGTAAAGATCAAAACAACGGCACGTTAAAAAGGAGGAAGAGAACAAAGGTAGAGACCACATGGTCGGTGAAAGAGAGAGAGATAGAAAGAAACCTACATGCTGTCTGACACGACAGTGAATCAGCACAGCTACTGCCTTTGCTGTTTGAGATCAAGTATTTCTTGACTATTGGAGTATTTCTCAGAAAAATTAACAAACAGCTGAAACCACAGCTGACCTTGGAGGAAGCATAGAAGCAGATAAGTGCATAGTTTTTACGTGTAACCTTGCTGTCTTTTTTTTAATTGTTAGTAGAGTAGATTCTTTTAGGTTAAATGTTATACTGAGATCTGTCTCTTGATTAAAATTTTAAAATATAAAAGATAGGTACTATGTTAGCAGGAGAGTGTTTTTTAGAGCAGTAAGACTGTGTTATTTTCTGTAGATTGTTAAGGTACAATGATGGCCTTTAGTAGATTGATGTGCTCTTCCTGTCAGATGTGGGAGTTTAGGGAGGATTTCCATGTTATTAATGATTATGCCTGCAGGAAGTGTCTTTGGTTGCGAATCCTATCAGATCACATGGATTGATTGGAGTTACATTTAGAGACAATAAGGAATTTACAGGAGCTAGGGAGTGTAATGGATGGCATAGGAAGGGAGAAAAGCCACAGATACAGTCAGGTAGATGGGTTACCGCCAGGAAAGGTTGGAGAGGGAGGCAGGTAATGCAGGAGTCTCCATCTCAAAGAAATACGCTGTTTTAGAAAATGTAGTTGTGACGAACGCTCAGGGGAATGTGGCACAAACAGCTCTAATGTCATGAGGGGTACGTCAGGTTCCAAGCGAATGATTGTGATGACTCTCTGGTCGGAGGCATGCACAGATATTTCTACGGCTGACAGCGAGAAATCAGAATGGTGTGTTGCCTCCCTGGAGCCAGGATCAAGGATATCTCAGAGAGAGTGCAGGATATTCTCAAAGGGGAGAGTGGCCAGCAGGAGGTCTTTGTACACTTTGGAACTAATGACATAGCAAGGGAAAAGGATGAGATTCTGAAGGGAGAATATGGGAAATTAGGCAGGTATTTAAAAAGGAGGTCTTCGATGGTAATATGGAATACTCCAAATGCTACAAGCTAGTGAGGGTAGGAATAGAAGGATAGAGCAGTTGAGGAGCTGGTGCAGGGGAGAAAGGTTCACATTTTTGGATCATTGGAATCTCTTCTTGTGGTAGAAGTCACCTGTATAAGCAGGACAGATTGCACTTGAATTGGAAGGGAATGAATAGCAGGGAGATTTGCTAGAGCTGCTTGGGAGGGTTTAATCTAGTAAGGTGAGGGGGTGCATGGTGTGGAGGTGGGGATGGTACCAGAGAGATCGTGAGGAAAGATCAATCTGAGATTGGTACACTTAGGAAAAGGAGCAAGTCAAACAATCAGGGCAGACAGGAACAAAACAGAGAACTAAATCAATTAAACTGCATTTATTTCAATGCAAGAGGCCTAACAGGGAAGGCAGATGAATTCCAGGCATGGTTAGGAACATGGGACTGGGATATCGTTGCAATTACAGAGACGTGCATCAGGGATGTACAGGACTGGCAGCTTAATGTTCCAGGATACAAATGCTACAGGAAGGATAGAAAGCGGGGCAAGAGAGAAAGATGAGCGGTGTTTTTGATAAAGGATAACATTATGGCTTCACTTAGAGAGGATAATATTGGGAATATGTCCAAGGAAGTTATTTGGTTGGAACTGAGAAATAAGAAAGGAATGATGACCTTATTGGGATTGTATTATAGACCCCCTCCCCGCCCCCAACCAATAGTCAGCAGGGAATTGAGAAACAAATTTGTAAGTAGATCTGTTATCTGAACGAATATTAGGGTGGCAATGGTATGGGATTTTAACTTTCCAAACATAGATTGGGACTGCCACAATGTTAAGAGTTTAGATGGAGAGGAATTTGTTAAGTGTGTACAAGAACATTTTCTGACTTAGTATGTGGATTTACCTACTAAAGAAGGTGCAAAACTTGACCTACTCTGGGGAAATAAGGCAGGACAAGTAACTGAGGTGTCAGTGGGAGAGCGCTTTGGGTCAGCAACCATAATTCTGTAAATTTTAAAATAGTGATGGAAAAGGATAGACAGGATCTCAAAGTTAAAGCTCTAAATTTGAGGAAGGTCAATTTTGATGGTATTAAGCAAGAACTTTCAAAAGTTGATTGGGTGCAGATGTTCACAGGTAAAGTGACTGCTGGAAAATGGGAAGCATTCAAAAATAAGAGAGTCCAGAGACAGTATGTTCCTGTTAGGGTGACAGGCAAGGCTGATAGGTGTAGAGAATGCTGGATGACTAGAGAAATTGAGGGTTTTGTCAAAAGCAAGAAGGAAGCATGTGTCAGGTGTAGACAGCAGAGATCAAGTGAATCCTTAGGATATAACGGCAGTAGGAGTATACTTATAAAGAGGGCAAAAAGGGGACATGAAATAGCTTTGGCAAATAGGGTTAAAGAGAATCCAAAGGGATTTTCTAAATACTTAAGGACAAAAGGTAACTGGGGAGAGAACAAAACCCTTCAAAGATCAGCAAGGCAGCCATGTGTGGAACTGCAGGAGATAGGGGAGATACTAAACAAGTATTTTGCATCCGTGTTTACTGTGAAGAAGGACATGGAAGATACAGAATATGGGGAAATAGATGGTGACATCTTGAAAAATGAAGAAAGTGAGGACTGCAGATCTCTAGTACCACATTTTTCAACATTGATGTTCATGTATCCTGGTGATCATCAATAATATCTTTACTTCAACATCTTGAAAAATTGACATATTATAAAGGAGGAGGGGGTGGATTTCTAAAATGCGTGAACATTCTGGATGTAAGTTTGCTCACTAAGTTGGAAGGCTTGTTTTCAGACATTTGGTCACAAGACTAGGTAAGATCATCAGTGAGTCTGCAGTAAAGCACTGTTATGACCCGCTTTCTATTTGTGTGTTCAGGTTTCCTTGGGGTTGGTGATGTCATTTCCTGTGATGTCATTGCCTACTCTTTCTCAGAAGGTGGTAAATGAAGTCCAAGTCAATGTGTTTGTTGATGAAATTCCATTGAACCATCTCCAAAGTGTTTACTTTCTTCGTTAAATAAGGAGATCAAAACTGCATTCAGTATTTTGAAATATAGTCTCACAATTGCTTTGTATAATTTCTTTAACAGGTAATAACTATAAATCGTAAGCTATGGAGCTTTCTTACACTTCTAAATTTCCATAGGGAAGCAAACATTCAGCCCACCAAGTCTCTGCCTGGCTCAAGCATTTCTAAGTAAATTATATTGCCTGGCTATATACTTAGGTCACTGTACCTTTCTCTGCATTTAATATTTATCAATTTTCACTTTGAAATGTACCTGTTCTCTGTCTGTTATTTTCCTGTGGAAAAGTATTCAATAGTCCAATAACTTGAATTTATTTCCAGATAACAATCAAAGTAGCATAGCATAAGGAAGTTGGATTTGATTTGGATTGTTCTGGCAAGATCCTGATTCAAACCCAATCCCCACTTCATTAGTTCTGTTTTGTAAAATTTTTTTGCTATCCAAGTCTGGTGAAACAAACTAAACTTTTAAATGTTAACATTTATATGAATAGTCTTTTGTTTTAATAAGAAACCATTCCGAATGTATTTTTATTTCATCTTCAGATCTGGTTTGCTTTCGTGAATGGTTTCTCCGGTCAAATTCTCTTTGAACGGTGGTGTATTGGTCTCTACAATGTGGTAAGTGTACATATAGTTGAATATTCAGTTCAGGTTGATGATTTACAGGATTGGACGTATACCCCATCCAAGTATATCACCTTCCCGTTTGTGACAAAAGTATCCAGTTCCCGTCTCTGTTCCACCTGACATTATCAAGAACGTAGGCCTTATTAACAGTTTGCTTACATCTGTCAACATTTAAAGTCACTAAGAGTATTAAAGGCACATGTCAATAGCTCAGTTTGGTGAATATTCCCTGCTTCTTGCCAAGATCCCTGTATTTGTAAACTTTGCTCACGTTTTGCATTGCTGGAAAATCCCAAATACAGAAGGAATTTGTGCTTGAGATGATGCCCGCTCATGGGCTAATATTTCAAAGTCTCAAGCATGGACATTGAAGGGCTGGTGAGGAAGCTTGGCCACCTGCTGCACATGAAGATATTTGCAATATGTCGGCTATCCGATAGATTCAAAAACACCATGAGCAGAATATCCAAATCTAATTTAAAAAATTTTGTACTCTACTGATGAGCTTCACAGTTCTGATCTAAAATCAGTGCCTTTCTGATGCATGAGTGGTCATTACGATTTGTAGTAGATTTTCTTCACAAAATCATGTACTTTGATCCTTGTGCATAAGCAACACATTTATGACGTGATTTCCAGGAAGCAGACCAATTTCGCATTCACTTGGTGAAATTGGAATTGTTCCACAATTTTGACACAGACAATAAAGTGGATAGCTTACAATTCAATGACCCAAAACTTTGCTGTTACTGAGCTTTCAATAAAGGTTAACTGCTAAAATCAAATATTATCATCTACATATATTTTGACCATTGCCAAAGATAAATGATGTAAATTGTTTCAATGTGCAGTTAAGTATAATCCAGCTGCTAACTCTCTGGTTTAAATGGTACAATTTATAGTCAATGCACCGGCGATTTATGGGATTACAAAATGTTAATGTGCTCACTGAGTTTGGTCAGAAAACGTAGCACAGTACGTTCCTTTCCATAAATCGAAATGAACATTTCAAATTGACATGATTAGTAAATCTCAATTTTTACTTATCTCAATTTGTACTTTACATACGTCAAATTACTGCTAATAACCGTTACAGATAACTGATAAGATATCCATGACATGTACGGCTATCTCCTACATCAATGGCATGACATAGTGTATGATGTTCAGCAGTTGTCTTCACAATATTAATATTTTGCAGTGCCAGTTTAATAATGTTATTCAGAGCTAAGAAACTCAACTTATTTACCTGTGCATGACAGATTTTCACAGCTTTGCCTCCCCTCACTTTGGGAATATTTGAGAGATCATGTCGAAAGGAAAACATGTTGAAATATCCAGAGCTTTACAAGACATCACAGAACGCACTGAATTTCAACACAAAGGTAACTAATTTGTCAGCAACTGAAATTATGTGTCCTTAACTAATTTAGTAAGTCTTACAAAGTGCCAATATTATGGTATTAGATACCAATCCCATATTGCCTTAACAGGGTACTAACTTGGTAGAAAAAAATCTTTGACCAGTTGAGTTTCATATATTAAAACGGTACTGAGTTGGATAGAAAAGATGGCAGAATCAAAAAGAGGAGGATGAAAGGCAGGACAGAATGAAAGCTAATGAGCATTAAGAAGTAGCGTGATTACACACAGTAAATGTGTTTGACAAATTTATGAACAATTTTTGAGATTATATCTTGGATAATAGGAAGCAGAAGAGGAATTTTACTTGAATTTTCAGAAAGCATTCAGAAAGGTATCATGCCAGATACGGTCTCAGAGTTAAAGTTGATGTATGAGCATAAATAGGGATTGGTAAATGAGCAAGACTTTGAGTGTAGAGAAAAATGGAACATTTTCAAGATGCTAGGCCTCAGCTGTATACCATCCATACTAATGATTTAGATCAAGGGATAGTGAGTTTGGTGATAATAGAAGTTGTGGGAGTCAGTAAGCTGATATTGTCACAAAGCTGGTCCCTTTTTTCTAAAAGCTGTTCCTTTTCTCAAGGATACTGTGTCCTTGGGTTTTTTCAGTGGGTTGTAAGCAGCTCCCGGGTCCAATTAGATTGGTTTGTTAGAGAGATTAAATGGTATTGAGGGACCTTTTTGTTTATGTGTAAACAGATGAGACTTCAGGCCAAAGTGGTCATGTTCTAGAAGGGGGGTGGTTAGCTCTCTAGATGAGCAGTTCAGCCATGAATTAGTTAGGAGTTCAGCTGTGTGTGAACAGGCTGCAAAATCTCTCTCTCTCTCTCTCTCTCTCTCTCTCTCTCTCTCTCTCTCTCTCTCTCTCTCTCCCCTTCTAACTTCAACCTGTAAGCATTTGTACCATTTTTAAAGGGGGTTAGAGACCGTTACCGTATGTTCGGAATAGCATAATTAAGTCTAGTTTGGATAGACTGAGTTCTGCAGGTGTTCTTTATCCTGTTCCTTGTGTTCCATTCTGTCATTTTGTGAATACATTTTTGTCTGTTTTAAAACCTGGTAATCAACCTAGCTAACTTACTCCAGGTAATTTTCACTGTACACTTACCAAAACAAATTGCAAAGTTGTGGTCTGGCCTAATCCATAAAAATATGGGCAGACTAATTGAAAGGGCAATGAGATAGCAGATGGGTATTATAATGTGTGAGGTATTCACTTTGGTTATAAGAAAGATCTGAAATCCAAAATTTGAAAATGCTGGTGTTCAATTGGGTCTGCATGTACACATTGAAAGAGTATAGAAAGTAATTATGAAGGCAAATGGCATGGTGTCCATTACTACAGGGGGACTGGATACAAGAATAAAGAAGTCTTACTACAATAGCACTGGGATTGCACCTGGAAACTATGCACAGTGATCCAAGAAATGTTGAAAAGATTAATCAGTGGTTGAAAGGGCCATCTGATAATCAGAGGCTGAGTAAGTTGTCTTTTCATTCTCCAGAGTCAAGAAGAACTGATGTGATCTCATTGAATAATAATAGATTCTGAACAGACTTGACAAGAGTGGACAATGAGAGCTTGTTTCCTTATTGGGGAGTTAAAGCATGAGGGCCAGTTTCAGAATAAAGGGCTAATTGTTTAGGACTGAGATCAGGAGAATATCCTTCACGTAAGGTGGCAGCACAGTGGCTCACATCGCAAGAACCTGGGTTCAATTCCGACATTGCTATTGTGTGGAGTTTGCATGTTCTCCTTGTGTCTGCATGGGATTCCTATGGGTGCTTCATTTTCCTCCCACGGTCCAAAGATGTGCAGGTTAGGTGGATTGACCATACCAAATTGTCCCACAGTGTTCAGGGATGTGCAGGTTAGGTGGATTAGCTATGGTAAAATGGGGGTTGCAGGGTTTGGGTGGGGATCTGGGTCTGGGTGAGATGCCCTTTGGAAGGTCATTGTAGATTCAATGGGCTCTCTTCCCGCACTGTAGGAATTCTTTGATTCTGTGATAAAGAGTTGTGATATTTTGATTTTCTCTGCCCCAGGGGGACCTGTGGATGCTGTAATGGTGATTACACTTAAGAATGAGATGGACAGAACTTTGGTCTTTCAGGAAATCGAGGGAGTTGGGGCCTGGACAGGAAAGTGAAATTGAAGAATTCATGTGGAACTGTAATGAAGATTAGCCATGATTGTATTATATAGTGGAGCAGGTTCAATGGGCTGTATGGTCTCCTGCTTCTATTTCTTATCATATGGTGATTAGGGGCAGGTACTAAATCCTTAAAAATACAACAAAGCACTAATAAACAGAATGTTAATACAGAGTGTTAATGTTCTCTCTGTCGAGATAATGTTGTGGACTGGGCAGAAATCATCAGGGTGGGGTGGACAGCTCACCAACTGTCTTCTACCGAGGCACTCTCCTGAGGATGCATTGTCAGGGTGAGACAATGTACCAGAAAGATGAGGACGGACCATGTTGGATTATTGTAGCACTTGTGCCGCTCGCTGGGGAAGAAGTAATGGTTGTGAAGGGCTGCTGGCCAATAGCTCCATCATTCCTGGCAGTAGCAGAACTTAGTTTTGGTGCTGTAAGATGAGATCAGAAGAGAATCGTTGCTTCGCATAGCAGTGCTATTGCCTCTCTGTAAGAGACACATAGATGAAGATACAATGGAGACAGTTAAGAGCTCTATGAAATCACAATTCTTTTATTAAATACTTAAGAGGGTGTCTGGTGGGCTAGGTTCTGTCAGGGAGGCGGCATGATATGAAGGATGGACAGGCTTTGCACCATATGCACACAGAGCACCTCCAACTGATGGAACCGCCACTTGCCTTTCCAATTTGTTTTACGCAGGCCGTTAAAGAATCTTGCCCACTCCCTGCAACTGCTTATATCACGTATAATGGCACAGGCAGTGCCTTATTGTTATTAATTGAACTTCTAACTCACTCAGTTCACCCTTATTTACTTATTCACATATAGTAGGCAAGCTGCCAATTTTGGGGCCAACTCAATCTCCATATTAAGAAGGTGAACTGAGTGATGGGTCTGAAGACAGCAATCTGCCCATTTTGACATATCTTATGTGCCCCATCTCAAAACATTGGAGTATATGTTATCCATTTTACTGAAGTATAGTGCAATGTACACTTGTTCGTCATTAGTTTCTATCAATAAAACATAAAGATTTCCATTACGCACTAATGTTTGAAACAAGCAGCTCTTCTACTTTGTTGTAACATGCACATCTTGCATATTTATGCTTTTGCAATGTTTTTAGTTCTCTTTCTATTGGCAACAAAATCTGGACTGAGAAAGTTTAGAATTAATCAGGGGTATGGACTTCTTTCTTTCTTTCTTAGATTTGTTTCACCAGTGATAATTTGGGAGTGCTTTCTTCTTTCCTTAGTATGTGTAAAATTCAAATTAGGATATATTCTGGGATTATTGCTTTTAATGGTAGTTCAGTAACAGCTGTGTAAAAATAAATATTCCATACAGGTACACAATAAAGGAAAGTGACCATTGGGAAAAGCAATAACTCCAGTATTTAACGGAGACAGAGTTGGAGTTGTCACAACAGACAAAACAAAAACCAGAAGAATAGATTTCAAGGAGATCCAGCCCAATTCAATAACAGGACCTCTAGTTAAGAGCTTTTGATCTGTTTCTTGGACAGATTGAGGTCTTGGTTGTAAGTTGGAAAAGCCTACAGCTCGAGGTAGCACCTGGAAAGCTTTGAGGAAGAGGGTCATGTGAGTCTAGAGGGGATGGAGCTGTAGGGAAAGGACATTGGGATTGGGAGCAGACATCATGAAGTGAAGAGGAGGGGTGAATAGTTGCAGGCATCTGATCATATGTAATCTTAGTGGATCAGAGCATTGCTGCTGCAAGTCACCCATAAGCATTGCTGCTGAAGCAAGTTAGCTGATGGATAGGCTCAGACTCAGAATTCCAACTTGGAAACATTAATAGTAACAGATAAACAGATTTGTAGTAATATTTTAGTGACTAATCTGTTACCTAATACACCTGAAACCTGTAGACTTATTAGCCTGATATCAAAACTAGGGAAAAGCTAAAATCTATTGTAAAGACTGTGATAAATGGACACTTAAGTAATAATAATCTGATCAGGCATAGTCAGCATAGACTTAGATATAGGAAATTGTATTCATCAAACTTATTGGAGATGTTAATAACAAAACTAATCAATGGAGAACCAATGGAAGTAGCATAATTTTCAGGAGGTGTTTGATAAAGGCCCCACAAGAGTCTAGTTAGGAAAATGAAAAAATGTAGAGTATGAGGTAATGTACTGATTAAGGACTGGCTAACAGAGAGAAGGGATAAGTGGATCATACACACATTGGCACGCTGTGATCAGTGGGTACTGTGAGTATCAGTAGGATCAGACTCCTTATTTGGGTTTGGGAATCAAATAGAATATTCCCAAATTTGCAAATGTGCAAAGGTGAGTGTGACTCTGTGCTGTGAGGAAGATGTTAAGTGGCTTCAAGAGAATTTGGATAGGCTTAGTGAATGAGCAAGAGCATGGCAGAAGGATTGTAATGTGGAAAAGTAGAGACTTTCCACTTTGATAGGAGAAACAGATGTGCAGATTATTTCTTAAGTGGTGAGAGGTTGGTAACTGTCGACATACAACAGGATCTTGTTGATGAGTCACTGAAGGCTTATATACACAGTGCAGCGAACTACTGGGAAACCAACTAGAATGTTGGCCTTCATCACAAGAGGATATGAGTACAGCAGTAGTGAAATCTTGCTTCACTTGTATAGGAGCTTGGTTATGTTTCACTTGGAATACTGTATGCAGTTTTGATATCCTTATCTCAGGAAAAATGATAATGCTGTAGATGGAGTGTAACAAAAGTTCACCAGTTTGTTCCCAGGATGGCAGGACTGGCCTATGAAGAGAGATGGGGCAGGCTGAACTGAAGAATAAGGTGTTATTTAGATTACAGATGAGAATTCTTTTATATTTGTTGGTTTATGTGCCTTTGGACTTCTCTACCACAGATGGCAAAGTAAGGTCAGTCTTTGAGTATGTTTAAGGTCACAGAATTCTTATTACTAGTGGTATACAGGATTGTGAGGATGGGGTGAGCAAACGGTATTAGTGTTTGATCAGCCATGATTGTATGATAGGCTTACTGAATGGCCTACTCCTGTCATATGTTCTCCACCTCTCACATACTACAGCTACAACACGATGCCTGCCCAGCTATCTCTGTTCTATTAATTGATTTAGATGTTTCAATATTTTTAAAGTGAATTTATTAACTGCATTCTTCATCTGTGACATCTGGTGATTTAAACACTAGGCCAACCTAGAGACATGGAAGAAATATCCACTAATCACATTTTGGATTTCATGTTCTGACCAGTAGAAAGAGGATTGAAAGGGCTCTCTACCTTGAGTTGACCACCCCATCCACCCCACCACCACCTCCACCACTACCCCACCACCAGTACCCCACCCCAAACCTGCCTCATTGCAGGTCCACATTCTATGTACGGACCCTGTTCAGAATCCCAGACTTTTGATAGATGCTGTAATTTGTGCAATTACAAACAAAATACACCATTCAGACTGACAATTAAAGCAAATGTGGTCTAGAACACTGTGCACATTTGAGAGAAATTGGAATATCATATGTGATCTACACAGATGTATATAGCTGAAGTAAAAAGTCGTCATATTTTTGAGTTCAATTTTGTATTTGACTAATTCAATAAATAAATTCCATCAGACTAGAATTAATCATCTTTTTGTTGATGACCCATTACAGAATAAGATTTCAGCAATCCAGACAGCCAGTAATTCGCAATTCATATCAATCTGCTGACTATTCGAGCAATTCAAAAGTCTAGAGGCCTTCTTAAATTTGACTGACATTGTGATTTAACATCCCTGTAGAGCCTTGTACTTTTCTACTCAGTTTGTGCTGATTGTGTCTGACAGTCTTTGCCATTCAGGTCAAAAGAAATTAAGATTTTGAGGCATTAGTCATTATCTTGCAATGTTGCTTGTGACAGGTATTAACTGAGTAGTTATGCCGAAACTATCAGGTTGCAAAAGAAAACTTTTTTTGTATTCCCTTTTGTAATTGGAATTTTTAAAAATTGTTTTTGTAGCTATAGCAGTTACATTGTGCTACTCAATCTGATAGCTGAGACACTGTCACAACTGGTGTTAACTGTGTACTTACCTGTCATTAGCACCAAAAGCCTTTACTGCCACACCGATATCCATTATGGGATCAGGTGTTTTATTCCACCAAAGGTTTTCAAAAGCAATTGACTGCTTTCACTGCTGAATCTCAGGTTGGGAAAATGTCTTTAAGATGATTATAGTCTCAGGTTGGGAAAATAGTGACAAGAGAGGTCCAATGGCATTAAAAAGAGATTGGCTTTATCTATTGCAGTTGATTTTGTCTTCACAAACACATGCAGGGCAAATAAGCAACCCATCCAAAATGCATCCTGCATGTACATGGCTGTGATACTGGAAAAGTAGTTGGAATTAGTCATCCAATGCTGCATCTCCCATGTGTTGAAGCAAGTCTTGTTCCCCTATCATCCCTATGCTCACTAACCCACATTAGCTCTTTGTCAAGTAACATGCTTATTTCCAATGATCTTGCTTCTTCCTGTCACTGTAATTTCTTTCTGTGACTAGCACTGTTTATTTTACAGTACTTCTATGGAGTGCCTTGAGAAATGGTATAATGTTGGAGGTATTAATAAACATAAGCTATTGTTGGAGAACTTGTTTTCTGAAAGTGATTAGGCAGTGGTGTGATGGTAAAATGAAATTGGCTATAAAACTGCCCATGTGTTAGAAATATGCTGCCATTGAATGATTCAGAATTTGTCATTGAGTATTTCAGGGTTTTCTGTTAGGTTGCTGCATAAATTGCTAAAGATTCAGGTCAACAGAGAGCATCTGGAACCTTGGGAAATGACAAGGCAACAAGGGATAATGGTTAGCTTCTCCTGTTGTAGGTACTCATTGCCTGGCATTTGAGGCATGAATGTTACTTGCCACTTGTAAGCCCAAGCCTAGACATTGTCCAGTTCTTGTTCCATTTGGACATAAACTGCTGTAGTATTGAAGGAAAAATAGCAAAAATACCCACTTCTTACATTACAATGGAGATGGAAATGCTGTATTTTTATCTAGTATTAAATCTATCAGAATTATTGTGGTTGAATCCTTAATAAGATGCAGCAAAGCTTCCTGATTGTGATTCCTCTTGTTCAATTGTTCCCTTGTGCACTAAACAGAACCCACTGCTGCAAATGTTGGTTGGGAAGAGAGAAAGAATACATGTGTATATCTTGCTTACAGAAATGTTTTTTTTTACTTTCCTCATCCTAAACTCCACTGTAAACTTTTGAACTTCCAGTTTGATAAGGCACCATATAATAATGAGATCAGATAAAGCAAAATCAAGGGACAAGAATGGATAGCTAGCTGACTTCCAAGACTGAAAGCAGAGAGTAGAGGTAATTAATAGATTTTTAGAAAGATAGCAATTTGGGAAATAATGGGACAAAGATTATTTGGTAAAAACAATGGCTGCAGATGCTGGAAACCAGATTCTGGATCAGTGGTGCTGGAAGAGCACAGCAGTTCAGGCAGCATCCAAAGTGCATCATTCCTGATGAAGGGCTTTTGCCCAAAACGTCGATTTCGCTGCACTTTGGATGCTGCCTGAACTGCTGTGCTCTTCCAGCACCACTGATCCGGAAAGATTATTTGGTGCTGAATTTCGATTAATATTAGCAATTTAGATTTTGGAGGCAAAAACATGATTTGTAATTTTGAAGGTGACAAATTTGCAGACTGTGTATATAATTGGCAAATTAATTTCAATACACAGTGTGAACTATTCCAAGGAATTTAAATGAAAGGTAAGAGAATTAAGGTGCTTAAATCTAAATTGAGGGATAACTCCTCTGTTACCATATAAAGTAATGATTTGGGATCTATTACTGAAGATCTAAGACCCCTCAAGAGGGGCCTCGGTTTGAGGTCGGTCAAAAGAATCAACAAATGCGGTCTGTTCAAAAAGCAGTGGTCATTAGTTTATTGAATTAAGGTACCTTGACGCAATTCTATCCAGCAACACAGAGGTTAAAGCTTCTGTGTTCCGTGGTGAAGTTGTACAGTTATATTTGAAAATTACACATTATTTATATATTTTTTAAAGAAATAGTACAGCCTTAATTACAAGAAAGACCAATCACCTATAATAAGGTGACATGATTTACAGCAAGTTAATCCAATGATATTGCCTAGGAAAGGGTTCTTAATTACAAGAAAAGTCCAATCAAAGTTTGGGAGGAGATTTGTAGCTTGGGTGCTCGTTGTTGTGGTTCTGTTCGCCGAGCTGGGAATTTGTGTAGCAGACGTTTCGTCCCTTGTCTAGGTGACATCCTCAGTGCTTGGGAGCCTCCTGTGAAGCGCTTCTGTGATCTTTCCTCCGGCATTTGTAGTGGTTTGAATCCAAGCAACTGTAATGTGGTGACATGATTGAAGACAGGCTAATCCAAGGTGCAGCATGGTGACTCAGTGGTTAGCGCTGCTGCCTCACAGTGGCAGGGACCCGGGTTCAATTCCCACCTCGGGTGACTATCTGTGTGGAGTTTGCACATTCTCCCTGTGTCTGTGTGGGTTTCCTCCGGGTGCTCCGGTTTCCTCCCACAATCCAAAGATGTGCAGGTTAGGTGAATTGGCCATGCTAAATTGCCCATCGTGTTAGGTACATTAGTCAGAGGGAAATGTAGGGGGGGTGGGTTGCTCTTCGGAGGGTGGGTGTGGCCATGTTGGGCCGAAGGACCTATTTCCATGCTAAAGGAAATCTAATCTAGTCCAATGGTATTCTTTGGAACAGATATCTTATTTACGTAAATTGTCATGCCGTGTATCAGTTCACAGTTAGTTCAAATGGTCAATTAATGTGTCAGTATTCATTTTATGAAAACTCTTGTACTCTTATCTTTGAATTTCAGCTTAATTCTGCAAATCAGCAGTACAGGTTCACAGTATTCTTTTAAATCGAGAAACCATTTTGTGGAAATTAAAACTCTATATATTTGTTGCCTAAATTCAAATTTTAGATCCTCATTGCAATATGTCTACCTGAGAAGACAGAAGGGGCCTCATCCAAAACAGTTCACTTTGCTGCACTCCCTCACTACTGTACTAGAATTTCAAACTAACTTAATGTGCTGAAATGGTTCATCAATGCTTGAACCTGGAACCTTGTGACTGATGCAAGAGTACGACCAATTGAGCAACATTTACAAACCTTGTACTGAACTTTGGTCATATCACACCCTGGATTTTGCTGATAATTCCACTTAAGTAGAAATAGTATACAAATAGTTAAGAGTATCTGTAGGGCACTATTTATTTCCACCTCTGTAGCATTTCCTGTCTTTGTTTGTCTCAGCTATTTGTGCTGAAATTCTCATTCATGTCCTTTTTACCTCCCCACTTGATAATGCAGAAATACTCCTGGCTGGTCTCTCACCATAGACTTGAGGTCTTCAAAATCTCTGCTAGTGTTATGATCCCAGCTAAGAGTGATACTATACCAGTCAGATCCGAGAGTGAAGCTGACTTCATAGATCACGAGTTTGATTCTTGTAGTTGGTTATCATGATGGTTCATCATTGAAACCTATTCACATGAAGCTGAAATGTTCTTTAGCAAACGAGCAGAAGTACATTATTTAAAAAAAAAGTTATATGCCAGTTTAGAAAGACCTAACCATAAACAGGTGAACAAATTTTCAACCCTTCACTTGCTGACCTACCTTAGCTCTTGATCAAGTAACATGTTGATTTTAAAGTTCTTGACCTTGTTTTCAAAAACATGCATGGTCTCACCCCTCTCTATCTCTGTTATGTCTTCTGGTCCCACAACCTTGTCTGGTATCTGCATTGAAGTTGATATTCTTGTATCTGTTAAGAGGAATATCAGACATGTAACAATGGGAAGCTAGCTACTGAGTGTGTTAAACTTAAATAAGGTATCTCTGTGCACCTTGGAGATGTTTAGGTCTCTGTTGAGTTCTTCTCTCAAACTGGATGACACTTGTAATATCAGAGTTTATTTAGATTCTGAAGAGCAGCAGGAAGGTTATCCCTGGTGTCCAGGCCAATAATTATTCCTCAGTCAGTATCACCAAAAGTGTATCTGGTCTCTGTTAAATTATTGCTTATAGGAGTTGGCCATCTATTAGTTGGCTGCCACATATCCTACCTTGCAATAAAGACTATACTTTAAATATTACTTCATCACTAGTAAGGCTGTAAAGCATTTTGAGACATCTGAAAGTTGTGTAAAGTGATGTACAAATGCAAACCTGCCTTGCTTTTAAGTTTATTACAAGTTGTTTATGTTTAAATTCTATCCCTCATGAACTAAACCATGGAAATGGTTTGCTTTTATTTATGGCCTTATTTTTCCATATTGGTCCTTATACTGACATGTATATTTGTACACTTCTTCGCTTTCTAAAATTATGCAACCTTGGCCTAATTATACATGGCCCTAAGCTTCAGCCGAGAATATCCAGCCGAGTTTTCTTTGCCTTATTTAAGACACACCTTAATCCATCTCTCTTAACATGCTTTTGTTCACCTAACTTAATATTTCCTGATGTTGTTCATGTTATACTAAATTTAAATACTCTGACAAAGTATTGTGAGAGTATTCTAATACTTTAAAGGAGCTGTATATTGTTGTGAGGGGCAAAAGATGATTCCAATAATAATACTAGAAATACAAGGATGTAACTCTCAGGAGAGGATGAATAGGCTTGGTCTCTTTCCTCTTAGCAAAAAGGCTACTGTAACTTCATAGATGTCTTTAAAATTACAAAATTCTTTGCAGGAGCGGACTCATGTAGGGAAGAGCTAAAGTAGAAACTGTTTAGCACAGGGTATATCTAGAAATCAAATAGGCAATTCAGAGGAAATTTCTTTAATTAGAGCAGTGAGAATGTAAAACTTGCTTCAATCTCCGTTTTGGCAATTAATGTAGCACTTTGGGTATCCTTACACCCTAACAACAAGCAGTGGTTCAAGAGGCAGCTCACCACCAGCTCCTTTTGGATAATTGTGAATGTGCAATAAATACTAGCCTAAATACTGTTGCCCCACAAAATAAAAATATTTCCAAAAATGTACTTAAAAGAGAGAATACATAAACGTATGAGCAAGATAGGAGGAGAGGATTATGCTGACAAAGATAGTTGAAAAAAGCTAAGAGGATGTACAAATGGATAATAAACATGACTTCTTGGGCAAATAAATATTTCCTTTCTAAGCTAGTTATTATTCAGTTAATTTATACAAAAAGTTTAAAAAAAGAAACTTGCCAGCCAGAATTTTTAAGCAGGAATTTTTGTATCTATCAAGAAGACTGTCAGACAGGTGATACTGGGAGGCTCGCCACCAAGTAGAGTAAACATGAAATAAAGTATCACTGTGCACATTGGAGTCCTCGAGGTATCTGGGATCCCTGAGGATTTGTTCATAGCTCTTCCCTCAAACTGTACTGCCTTTGTACTATCCGGCAGTTTATTCAGATTCTTGGCTTTTGAATGTTTAAGTCATTATATTCATTTTTATCTGGAAGGAGCCAATGTTTATGTTTTTGTCACACAGCCTAGGGTCCTGATAGATGGACAAGTGAGAAAATCAGGGTTTATTGAAAAAAAGCTGCTGCTTTTGAAAACAAAATTAACAGCAATAGAATATTTTAATCAGAAAATACGTATCTACATTTTAAGAAATCATAAGCCTTTTACCAATTCTTGGGGTTTTTTGTATTAGTTAACACACTGAAATCATTGAAAGATTATGTCCACGTTGCACTGAGGGGCAAACTGACAGTAATGTTGCTTATGGCCCACCAGTACACCAGGGAAGATTCTGCCACCTGGACATAAAGCTGCATTGTAGATTAAGCGGCCTGAAGCCAGTCGAAATTAAAATGTAAGGCTGTCTGTGTGAACCTTCCAACCACATGGCTACCTCATCTTCCTCATTGGGACCCTCCAACCACACAAAATTAATATTGATTTCACCAGTTTCCTCCTTTCTTCCCCCCCCCCCCCCCCCCAATCCCAGATCCCAGGGCAGCACGGTAGTTCAGCGGTTAGTACCGCTGCCTTGCAGCGCCAGGGACCCGGGTTCGCATCCAGCCTCTGACCACTATCTGTGTGGAGTTTGCACATTCTCCCCATGTCTGCGTGGGTTTCCTCCGGGTCCTCTGGTTTCCTTCCACAGTCCAAAGATGTGTAGGTGCGGTGAATTGGCCGTGCTAAATTGCCTGTAATGTTAGGTACATTAAGGGTGGAATTGTTGGACCAAAATGGCCTGTTATCCACACTGTAGGGAATCTAAGAATCCAGCCTTCCAACACAGCACCGCCCTCTTTAACTGTCCTACCTGTCCATCTTCCTTCCCACCTATCCGCTTCACTGTCCGCTCTGATCTGTCACCATAACCTCCCCCACCTTCATCTACCTAACGCATTCCCAGCTACCTTCTCCCCAGCCCCAGTCCCCCTCCCATTTATCTCTCATCCCCTTTGAGCCTCCCCCACATTCCTGATGAAGAATTGATGCTCAAAACGTCGACTCTCCTGCTCCTTGGATGTTGCCTGGCTGGCTGTGCTTTTCCAGCACCACACTTTTTGACACTAATCTCCATCTCTGCATTCCTCACTTTCTCCTGCCTGTCTGGAGTGTTGGTTTTAATGTCCTTACAGCAGGTTGAAGCATTGTCCTTATATCTGCATCTTTCAACAGCAACTTATTGTTGTCATTGTTTTCATTTTGCTACCTGTGATTTCTTGTTATTACATCGTAATGAGGAAGATCAATTAACTAAGATCACAGTAAAACCCTCTGAAAACTAAAAAGAAATTATCTTCCTACCCAAAGACTCATTTATGCTGCTTTACTCCTAATGTCTACAAAGTTTGAAGTTGCAAATATCCCTCATATGGATCAGTAGTCTAACTTCTGTTGAAGAAATACTAGTGAAATTATGAAATATGCCGTGTTTCCTGTTATCTGGTGATACAAGGAATATTAAAACTCTATATTACAAATAAAATGCAATTGAATTAAGTCAACTGAACCACTCTTGATCTACCTGACATAAATTATGTTCATGGCATTTTGGATTATGTTACAGTACTACTTGATTCCTTGTTCTTGAATGTGGCACTTTTGTGTCAATGACTGGAGCACGTTAAATTGTCTAATACTGATGTATGGTATCAATTATTGCATTATGGTTTAACTACAGTAAATCAAATATGCTCAGGGATAATCAAAACCATAGTTAATGGGATAGTACCTTTAATTAGAACAATTTACACTCCGCTGCAATTTTATGATTAATAATTCAAAAGTGTGCACGTGTTTGTGATACATGAGGATGAGATGGTTTGCAAGATTGAAATATATTATGCTTTTACTGTGATGTTTGAAGTCCAAAATTTGCTATACAGCTAAAGTATTAAATTCAAGCTGACAAATAGGACAATTTGCAGAGAATGATTGCCAAAAGGATCAATTGAGCTAAAGGAATATCCTAAAAATATCTTCAGTAAATATTACATAGCTGTTGCATTGATTTTCTACGAAAACTAAATGAAAAATTGATTGTGAAGATAGTACTTGTGAAGTTTAAAACTAGTATTTGCTAGGAAAGTGAACCATGCATTATTGCAACTAGTTTTATCCTATGCTTTTGGATGTAAGTTTGCCCGCTGCTGGAAGGTTTGTTTTCAGATGTTTCATCACCATACTAGGTAACATCAGTGAGCCTCCGATGAAGCATTGGTATTATGATCCGCTTTCTAATTTGTATTTAGGTTTCCTTGGGTTGGTGATGTCATTTCCTGTTCTTTTTCTCAGATGGTGGTAAATGGGGTCCAAGTCAAAGTATTTGTTGATAGAGTTCCGGTTGGACTGCCATGCTTCCAGGAATTATTGTGCATGTCTCTTGTTTGGCTTCTCTGAAGATGAATGTGTCATCTTGGTCGAAGTGGTGTCCTTCCTCATCTGTATGTAAGGATAAAAGTGAGAATCAGTCATGTCTTTTTGTGGCTAGTTGATGTTCATGTATCCTGGTGGCTAGTTTTCTGCCTGTTTGTCCAATGTAGTGTTTGTTACAGTTCTTGCAAAGTATTTTATAAATGATGTTCATTTTGCATATTGACTGTATAGGGTCTTTCAAGTTCATGAACTGCTGTTTTAGTGTGTTGGTGGGTGTGGGCTACCCTGAAGACAAGAGGTCTGAGTCGTCTGACAGGCATTCCTGAGATGTCTTTGATGTAGTGGAGAGTGGCTAGGGTTTGTGGATGTGTTTTTTCTGCTTGTTTGGGTTTGTTGCTGAGAAATCGGCAGACAGTGTTCATTGGTTACTCATTCTTTTTGAATATGCTGTATGGATGATTTTCCTCTGCTCTTCGTAGTCCCTCTGTGCTGCACTGTGTGGTGGCTCGTTGAAATAATGTATCCTCACATACAGATGAGGAAGGACACCACTTCGACTGGAACAACACATCTATCCTAGGACAAGCCAAACAGAGAGAGACACGAGAATTCCTAGAAACATGGCATTCCAACTGGAACTCTATCAGCAAACACATGGACTTGGGCCCTATTTACCACCCCCTGAGAAAAAGAACAGGAAATGACATCACCAACCCAAGGAAACCTAAGCACACAAATTGAAAGCAGGTCACTGAGGCTCACTGACATTGCCTAGTATGATGACGAAACATTTGAAAATGAACCTTCCAGCTCAGTGAGCTAACATAGATCCAGAACCTCAGCCTGAGCTACAAATCTTCTCCAAACTCTCTACTCTATGCTTCTGTCATTCAAATACTCAATTTAATCACAAAGGTCATTGAACAAAATAAACGGTGATGGAATTCAGAGGAATATGTAAGACTTTTTGTACCTCAACTATTTGTAATTAAATGGCCTGTTTGTAATTAATCTTCTGGGGAACCAGGTTCAAATCCTACCATGTGTGTGGTATTTGACATTTAAGGATTCATTCAATAATCCATCCCCCATATCAGCATCGTAATTTCCAGGGATTGAGAGGAGATGATGTGGGTAATATTTACTGGACTAATGATTCAGAATCCAGACTAATAATGCCTGAGGACACAAGTTTGAATCCCACCATGGTAAGTGATGAATATGAATTCAATAAAAATCTGGAATAAAAAAAAACCACCATTGAAGGGGACGAAGGGTGTCACCCCGTATGATTGTGTTAGGTTAATGAGGTCACCTGATTCCATCTAATTAATTCCCACTGGTTTTTCTCAGGGTGAGTCAGTTGATATATCTGTATTTTGCAGAATATGAAGTCAAACTGCACAGTAGATTGACCACATAATCTGGACTGCCACTCCAATATAGGGCACAGTACCTGCATTCTTGGAAAAGTTTACTGTCTCCTAAGTGATGTGCAACACTGTCAGATCCAAGCAATCAGAGCATTATCCTGCTGCTCTGACCAGTGTTTCCTTGCTAACACGAAGAACAGATCATCTGATCATTCATTTGCTGTTTATGGGACCTTAAAGGACTGTAGAGTTGTGACAACAGGTGCTACACTAAAATTAATTGATTGTGAATTGTTTTAGCCTGGAAAATGTGTGTTCTGAAGTCATTTAAAGGTGTTAGACCATATGAAATAGGAGTTGACTGCTCAGCCCAGGTTTAAATCAGTGTGGTGCTGCAAAAGCACAACAGGTCAGGCAGCATCCGAGGAGCAGGAAAATTGACATTTTGGGCAAAAGCCCTTCATCAGGAGTAGAGGCAGGTTGCCTCCAAGTTGGAGAGATAAATGGTGGGGGAGGGTGGGGGTGTGGGGGGGTTGGGGGGGAGAAGGTAGCAAAGAGAACAATAGGTGGATGGAGGTGATAGGTCAGAGGAGAGGGTGGAACGGATAGGTGGGAAGGGAGATTGGTAGGTAGGACAGGTCATGGGGACAGTGCTGAGTTGGAAGGATGGAACTGGAGTAAGGTGGGGGGAGGAGAAATGAGGGAAACTGGTGAAGTCCATATTGATACCTTGGGGTTGAAGTGTTCTGAGGCGGAAGATGAGGCGTTCCTCCTCCAGGCGTCGGGTGATGAGGGAGCGGCAGTGGAGGAGGTCCAGGACCTCTATGTCCTTGGCAGAGTGGGAAAGGGAGTTGAAATGTTGGGCCACATGACAGTGTGGTTGATTGGTGCGGGTGTCTAGGAGATGTTTCCTGAAGTGCTCTGCGAGGAGGCGTCCAGTCTCCCTAATGTAGACGAGACCGCATCGGGAGCAGCGGATACAATAAATGATATTGGTGGATGTACAGATGAAACTTTGATGGATGTGGAAGGCTCCTTTGGGGCCTTGGATGGTGGTGAACCTCCTTGAAATAAGAGCCAATGCTCCATTAGCCTTCCTGATAACCTGCTGTACTTGTATGCTAGTTTTCTGTGGTTTATGCACAAGTATCTCCTAGTCCCTGTGTGTTGCAGCTTTCTGCACTTTTTCTCCACTGAAATTATACTGTTCTTTTGTTCTTCCTTCCAAAACAGCACCTTCGTATTTTCCCACATTATACTCCATTTGCCAATTTACTATTCCATAAAAGACAGTTCTAAGTCCACAAAGAATTTAAAGTTATATTGTTTATTTTTTTTTCATAATACTAGCTGTGAATAATGGTGGTTAAGTATCATCAACAGATTAAATATTTAATGCCGTGTGAATTTAGTCTCTCCAAAAATGAATGCTAAAATAGAAGCTAAAGTTAGGGAACTAAAATATTGTTTACTCAGGAAGATTTTTTTTAATTATCAATTTGTGCAGAATCTCTTTTTCTCAACAAAACTAAGTTTGGTTTCAAAAGTGGCAGCTAGCTACTACCATTTTTGCAGGGCTAAGCCTATTTCAAAACAGTGTGTGTGTGCTGTTCCAGTGCCATGTATCTTTACAATCAAAGTTTCCCCTCTAGTTTGGCAGCAATAGATTTATCACAGTGCCATTCATTAAATCATAGAGTAATTACAGCATAGAGGGAAGCCATTCAGCCCATTAGCTCCACACTGGATTCTTGCCAGAATACTTAACCTAGTCCCACTCCCCCACCAGTTTTCCCTTTACAATACATGTTTATATCCTTCATTTTTATTCATTTTTACTTTTGAAAGTACCCTTTTGAAACTACCCTCTCAGGCAATACATCCCAGGTTCTAACCATTCTTATGACTGAATTTTACCAGAAATTAATGAATTGTCAATGTCAGTCATCCACATCACTTCTACACAGTACCCCACATCTTCCAATGTGCTCCCTCACTATCATATATTTAATTTTACCCCTTCATAAGTATTGTCCCCTGTGCATCCCATTGCACTACATCCAATTCCTAGAATTGACTTCCCCAACTTTCCTACCCTGGCAGTGACTCCTGATCAGCCCCATTGACTTTCATCATGCTGACCCCAGAAGTGTCTGTCGTTCACTCTTTGACCAACTTGGATGGAGTGATTGGTGATCAGACCCCTGACTACCAGTACTGTTCCCCTGACTGACATACTGTGAATCCCTGAACTGGTTGCACTGGGCCTGAAGGACTGATTGAGGCCCATTCCATGCGCTCTCACATTACAGATCCTATGACCTTGACTTCTCCAGGCCTGTGCTGTTGTCTGCCAGGACTCCCTATTTGAAGACTGTCTCCCTTGAGGATTGCTTCTCTTAAAAATTGAGACATGGCAGTATGTTTGCCAGGCAGACTGCTGGCACAAGATGCAGATGTGAGATTGCCTAGCACAGTAACATATTGCAACATGTCTACCCCCTTGACTGATCACTAGTGATCACTTTGACAAACTGCTGGCTTTATCTTTGTGCTAAAAGGCCAAGCAAGACAAAGGTCTGTCTGTGAACCTTTAAGCTTGGGCTGTGGGGTTAATTTCTTGTGGCTTAACAGGGTAAATGCAGAAAGGTTGTTTGCACTTGTGGGAGAGTCTGGGAACTGAGGGCATAATTTCAGAGTAAAGGGTTGTCCAGTTAGAGCAGACTTGAGAAATTTCTCTCAGGGTAGTGAATCCGTGGAAGATGGCTGTCAACATTGGGTCGTTAAATTTATTCAAGGCTGAGATAGATCATTATCAGATCAGTCAAGATCTCATTGAATGGTGGAGAGGACTCAATGGGCCAATTGGTCATCTTTAACCCACTTACAATGCAGATCTAAACTTCAGTGCAGTACTTTGAAGCACACTGACACCTTTCATTGGAACACTGCTGGCAGAGACAGATACCCATCTGATGGATACGTCCGGACTGCATCTCCAGGTTCCTCAGTCGCTCACTCATCTTGTACCTAATGAGACACTTCATGAACAGTGATGGCATGAATCACCAATCATCCCCCCCCAGCAAACCCCAGATTCCCAAGTGGCCGTAATGGTGCCAATTAGCCTCTATTCAACATTTGCCAAATTATTCATGGCGGGACTTTGAAGATGGCATTGGTGCCAGGAATCCTAGATTCTAGCAGGGGCCAGAAGCTTATGGCAAGTGGGAGAATATGACAAGCAAGGCACCTTATGGGCTTGGCATATATGTAATGAGGGGAGTTTGGGAAAATAATGCAAGAAAACTCAGTAGGGCTCATAGTGAAACCATCCATACAAATTGCCAAAATTTACACAAAGCTGATTTTGGATAAGATTCAGCCCCAAGTGTTAAAAGTTGCAGGATTGGGTTCTTGACAACATTTTGAAGTGCATTTTTTTGTTTTTACTTGCATATCAGTGAGCAGGCCTTCAGTTCCCCAGGACAGATTGTAACATACTGTAGGCTAAATTACTTGGGTATACTGAACTAAGTTGGTGAAAATTTATATGGTTTCTAACAAAACCCTTTATAAGGGAAAGTGAAAGTTAATGTATCTCGGATTCAAAATAATTATACAGGGTGATGAGTGGTACTTTTTTTAAATCCTCTCATGGCTAAGTCAGGATAATGAGTTGAAGGGGACTTGCAGATGGTCTGAGGAAGGGTCACTGGACCCAAAACGTTAACTCTGATTTCTCTTCATGGATGTTGCCAGACCTGCTGAGCTTTTCCAGGAACTCCTGTTTCTGTTGCAGATGATGATGTATCCATTATTCTGCTGATCCGTCCTTGTGGGTGAGAGTAGTCATGGGTTTGGAAGATGTTGTCTGAGGATCTTTGATCAATTTCTGCAGTGTATCCTGTAGCTTCTGTGATGGAGGGACTGGCTGCTTGTGGATGTCGTAGCAATTAAGCGGGCGGCTTAGTGCTGGATGGAATCAAGCTTCTTGAGTGTTGTTAAGGCTTCATACAAGTAGATGGGGAATATTCCATCACATAGTCGATGGTAGATAGTCTTTAGGAAGTCAGGAGGTGACTTACTTATCGCAGTATTTCTAGTCTCTGACTTGCTCTTTTAGCTACTGTGTTCATGTGATAAGCCCAACTGAATTTCCTGAATGTTAATCCAGGTAAACATCAGGATGTTGATAGTGGGGGATTCATTAATGCTAGCACCATTGACTGTCAAAGGGTAATAGTTAGATTATCTCTTATTGGAGATGGTCGTTGCCTAGTATTTGTGTGGCGTGAATGTTACTTGCCACTTGTCAGCCTCAGCTTGGATATTGAGACTACATTTGAATATGGACTGCTTCGGTGTCTGAGGAGTTGTGAATTGTGCTGAACATTCTGCAATCATAAGTGGACATTCCCATTTCTGACCTTTATGATGGAGGGAAGTCGTTGATGAAGCAGCTAAAGATGGTTGGACCTAAGACACTTCCCTGAGCAACTCCTGCAGAGATGTCCTGGAGCTGAGATCATTGATCTCCAACAACACAACCATTTTCCTGTGTGTCAGATGTGACTCCAACAGCAGAGAGTTTTCTCATTGGTTCCAGTTTCACAAGGTCTCCTTGATACCACACATGATCAAACCTAGCCTTCATGACAAAGGCTGTCACTCTAACTGTTCCTCTGGAATTCCATGTTTGAACCAAGGCTGTAGTGAGGTCAGGAGCTGAGTGGCCCTGAAGGAACCCAAACTGGGCATCGCTGAGCAGGTGCTGCTTGATAGCACAGTTGATGACAACTTCCATCAGTTCGTAGATGATGGGACTATAATTGGCTGGGTTGGATTTGCTCTGCTTTGTGTACAGGACATACCTGGGCAATTTTCCTCATCAGTTAGAGAAGGTGACAAAGCAGGTGGATGAAGGTAAAGTGGTTAATATGGTGTCTATGGACTTCAGTAAGGTTTTTGATAAGGTTGCACACCGTGAGCTATTGCACAAAATATGGAGTTTTGGGATTGAAGGCGATTTAGCAGTTTGGACCAGAAATGGGCTAACTGAAAAAAGACAGGGTTGTGGTTGATGGGAAATGTTCATCCTAGAGCTCAGTTACCAGTGGTGTGCCGCAAGGATCTGTTTTGAGGCTACTGCTGTTTGTCACTTTTATAAATGATCTGGATGTGGGCATAGAAGGATGGGTTAGTAAATTTGCAGATGACACTAAGGTAGGCAGAGTTGTGGATAGTGCCGAAGGATGTTGTGGGTTACAGAAGGACATCAATAAGATGCAGAGCTGGGCTGAGATGTGGCAAATAGAATTTAATGCAGAAGAGTGAGAGGTAGTTCACTTTGGAAGACGTAACAGAATGCAGAGTACTAGGTGAATTATAAAATTCTTGGCAGTGTAGATGAACAGAGGGGTCTGTGTCCTAGTGCATAAATCCCTGAAAGTTGCCACCCAGGTTGATAGTTTTGTTAAGAAGGCATATGGTGGGTTGGCATTTATTGGTAGGGAGACTGAGTTTCTGAGCCACAAGGTTATGCTTCAGCACGACAAGACACTGGTAAGGCTGCACGTGGAGAGTTTGTGCAGTTCTGATCACCGTGTTATAGGAAGAATTAGGAAAGGGTTCAGAGGAGATTTACTAGGATGTTGCCTGGAATGGAAGGAAGGCAGGCCTTGCAAGGAAAGGCTGTGAGGGAACTGAGGCTGTTTTTGTTGAAGAGAAGAAGGTTGAGAGGTGACTTAATCCAGATGTCTTAGATAATCAGAAGGTTAGATAGGGTGGACACTGAGAACCTTTTTCTGCCGATGGTGAAGACTAACACGAGGGGATGTAGCTTTAAATTGAGGGGTGATAGATATAGGACAAATATTAGAGGTAGTTTCTTCACTCAGAGTAGTAGGGGCGTGGAACGGCCTGCCTACAACAATAGTAGACTCGCCAATGTTAAGGGCATTTAAATGAGCATTGGACATGCATATGGATAATAATGGAACAGTGTGGGTTAGGTGGGCATCAGATTATTTTCTCAGGTCGGTGCAACATCAAGGGCCGAAGGGCATGTACTGTACTGGGACGTTCTATGTTTTATCCTAGTGTTATAACTGTAACAGGAACAACTTGATTAGGGGTGTGGTAAGTTTTGGAGCCCAAGCCTTCGGTATTATTATCATAATGTTATTAAGGCCCATAGTATTTTCAGTATCCAGAGCCTCCAACCATTTGTTGGTATCATGTGAAGTGAATCAAAGTGGCTGAACACTGGTATCTGTGTTGCTGGGGGCCACTAGAGGAGACCAAGATGGAAAGAATGAATGTAAGGGGCAGGAGAAAGAACAGAATGCCAACAAACATTTTAATGAGAAGCTTCCAAATAATATTGAGAACATTTTGTGACAAATCAGAATTGCTATTTTCTTATAATGGAGTAAGTACTACCATTAATTTTCCATTTTCCATTCAATTTCATTATATAAATAATTAATTGAAAATGAGTGGTCCACCTTTAATACTTTGGTGTACCAGAAAATAACAGATGAACAGAGAGAATGGAACAGCAATCATTTCTAAGCGATATGAACATCAATTCATATTGCCCAACTCAGCTAATGATCATTTTAGTTGTCTATTTTTCTAATTTATTCCTATCATTTGTAATGCTGGACTTTTTTATTTCTTTATTTTTCTATTTTTTCCCCTAAGTTTTGTACGTAAGAATCTGTACCTAGGTACATTTGTACCTAAAATCACACCATAAGTGGCGACTTGTAAAGTTCACACTGTACAAATGTGAATACATGTGACAATAAATTCAGTTCCTTTCAATTAATATATTAGAAAGCTTATAAGACAGTACATAATCTCTAGTAATTTGACTAAACTGATTAAATGTAGAAAGACAAATCACTCGTGAATTTATAGCACATCATTATAGGAATGGTTAAATACTGTTATACCTTTTCCCTTTAGAATCAAACGTTTCTGGACCGGCTACTTTTCAAATTATTTTCTGCTTTAGATTAACATTTTGGAATGTGTTATAATGACAGATGTAGAATTGGTAGTAGAAATTATTTTGCATGTGGAGTGTTTGTTTTATATGAAAGCTGGAAGTTTATTGCTAAAATTTAGAATGAGATATTGCTGATGTCAAAATATCACTTAAATGTAATTACAATCTCTTGGTTGAGCAGTGAGCGATATGAGCTACAGTCCCTGAAACAAATTTTAAAAAGCAATCATATCAAAAGATGCCACTGTGGGCAAATTGTAAAATAAGCCCAAGTTGTTAAAAGATTAAAAGTGGTTGTCAGGAAAACGCCTCATAGTGGTGGTGAGACAAAAAACACACTTAGTGAATTTGAAACCATGATAAAGAGAAGGGTTAAAGTTCACAGTGCTGGTTTGTTGTAAATGGTTCTCATGGATTTTTCTTTTCCCATAGGTTTTCTGGGTTCATTGTTTGAACGGCCTGTTCCATTCGGTTATTCTGTTTTGGTTCCCACTGAAAGCCCTCGAGCATGGTGAGCAGCATAGACAAACATAAATGTTTAGTGAGATCTTTTCGGATTATCATATTTCTTCATGCATACAATCTATGGTTTGTTGAGTTGTTTTTTTCTCCTAACTGACAAATATGAGATTAAATATTTAATCAACTGTTCAACTTCAGCCTTGTTTGTCCAGAGCTTAATGTTTCACCAACATTTATTGGAACAAAAACTCTCAATACTTGCATGAAAGTGAAACAAAACAAAACATAAAAAACTGTAAAATTACCAATGCAGAAAAGTAAATGCTGTGGGTAGTTTGAATGCTTGGATTTCTATTTTTTTAAAAACAATCAATTTGCCATGCATACAAATTTTGCTCAACTATTTCTTCAGAGTTGGTCTTCACTAAGCTGTGTAAAAACAGCATTGTAAGACAGATCAATAGCAGTATAAATTGAGTTTCCTCTTTCAAGCTCTATAGCATTCCTTTTTAAATGGGAGAGAAGAATGCAAGGGTGACACTGATAAGCTGACAGAGCCCAGCAAAAGATAATTCACTGCTTATGCTGCAACAGTCACTAGGAAAGCCTAAGTAAAGCAGCTTTTTGTTAGTTTCCTAGAAGATGTTATAAAATAGGCATTTGGCAATTCATTGACATTTGGTAGATGTGCACCCTGAACACAGGTATAGTATGGATCTTTAAATCCTGAAATTGGCCCCTTAAAATGGTTGCAACTATTATATGCCTTCTGGTACCTTTTCTTTTTAATGTAAAAATTCAAAAGTGGATTTCACCATAATTTTCTACAGTATTCATTTGGTTATCTGGGAATTGTTTCCTGAAAGTTTGTATCTGCAAATGATTTATTCAACTTCTTCCATCCTCCCTGTAAATATGGGCTGCTGCTTGTTTTACTTCCTAAGAAATATTGAAAAAAGTGAATGTTTGAGTGACAGTGGTCTCCTTTGCTACCTCTAAGGTAGCAAGGTGGTCTTCTTAAGGGTCATTTGAAAGTTAAGGTAAATAATATCAAATACATTGATGTAATATATTTCATTTATTGCAGCATTAAAAAAAATCAGTCATTGTTTTTGCCATGGATATACAAAAGCATTTGCTGCATTAGATTTATTGTCCAAATTCTCATTAAATGTCCTTAGCTCACTTCTTACGGAGTTTACTCCCACTTTCTCACTGACAGCACATACAAAACTGGCAAGCCTGAATTTCTCAAAATCATTCTTCCAATTTGGTTTAAAAGTTTGAAGAAACATTGCACTGTGCATTTCACTAAAACTACCTCAGTATACAGTAATATGTAAGGATGAAAGAAATTCTGCTGCAGCTATTACATCTTTATTATAATAATCCTGGAGGGACAGTTTCTGTGATGCCCTCACAGAATAACTTGGTTTTTCTAAATATCAGATCGCACATTAACCAAGAAAAATCTGCTGCTACGATATGACTAGCAGATGTGGGATTATTTTCTTGGAGCTTTCAGCAACTAATAATTTGAACTGTTGAACTCACTTTAGCATTTTTTGCTTCCTGCAGACACAGCATTTGGAAATGGAAAGACGCCTGGCCGCCTACTACTAGGAAATATGGTTTATACAGTAAGTTAGTTTTGTTATTGCCCATAACCTATTAATGGAGAACTAATTCTTGCATGTGTCCTGCTGAATTTCCACATGCTTATAACTCTGGTATTAAAAAAGTTGATTGCTTTTGCTTTGCTCTCTTTGTGAAGATTTTCTAAAAACAAAATCTAAGGAGCTATTCACACATATTAGAACAGGTGGCATCTGACTGTTGTTTTCTCAGTTTCTAATTAAGAAACAGCAAGTTCAAGTTCTTTGATTGTCCTACAAAACCAGTTTACAGGGAAGGCAATGGCACAGTGGTATTATCTCTAGGCTCTTAATCCAGAGACCCAGGTAATGTTTGGGGGTGGTGGGGGAGGGGTGGAGGGGAAGCCATTGTTGATTGTTGGAAAATCTATCCAGTTAATTAATATCCTTTAGGAAAGGAAACTGCTGTCTATATCTGGTTGGCCTACATATGACTACAGAGCCATAGCAATGTGGTTGATTCTCACCTGCCCTCTGGGCAATTAGGTTTGGACAATAAATGCTGGCCTAACCAGTGGCACACATTCCATGAATGATTTTTTGCAATTTAAGGTTTAAAATTTAAGATTTAAAAAGTTTTTTTTAAACCTCTATTCGATCATAAAAAAGAAAAGTGTAGTATTTTCTCCGAGGAAAGGCAAAGGCTATTTAATGCACTGAAGCTCATCGCATCTACATTGTTAGCTGAACTGTATTTTGGGCTGCTTTATCTCTACCAGATTTTTGCCAGATTATTTAAATCACATATAACACTTTTTTTAAAGTTAAGGTACTTTTTTAAATGTTTGTTTCCCATAGAAATTCTGTTGTCAATGCAACAATCATGTATTTGCTGTCTCCAGCCTGATAAATATTTTTGCCTTATCTTGAATCTTTTTACATCCAAATAATAAAACAAATAAGTCTGCAAAGCTACATCTTTTATTAGCTCTAACTTGAAGTATTCTATACACCTTCGTATTGAATTTACCCTGATCCTTTTGATCTGCTTCTTTAACTCAACTGTGATCATTTGCAGCCCATCTCATCCCAAATGTCTCAACTTATCTCAAATAGAGTCCATTATTATGAAATGCAGTGTTTATAATATACAAACATGACAATGATGACACCACATTACCCTACAAACAGCAATGGGATAGATATTCACATAATCCTTTTCAAACAATCAAGTTTCTCAATTAAACCAACAGTGGAAAAGTTCTTCCAGCGATTCTGTAAAGAACGTTTAGAAAAAAAATGCAGAGTGCTCGAGAACGCAGAATTTTCTGTGTTGGACCTTTGGCAATGAAAATGATAATGGGCAGAATATTTTCCATGTTTAGGAGCCCTAATGGATTCTGAATAAAATTCCCCATTTATAAACAATCTCCAAAGCAGGTATCAGTTGGCAGTGTGCTAGGAAAAGAAATGTCAAATGGCGATGTAACAGACATTATCTAACTATTGAAGGACCACAGTTGCTGAACGTGTTAACTTCAGCAATAAGGATAGTTCCCTAGCTGTTTTCTACTGAACTTGCAGATCAAAAATGTACAAATCTAATGAGCAGTTTAAATCTTCAATGATTTGGAAAATCATATAGAATAGCTTAAAGTTTCTAAATAAATGTTATATAAATAATTTTCTAGTTTGCAAATTTAACAAATGCATGGAAATGCTCATGAACTACCTTTATTTTGTTATTTTCTGAATTTATGAAAATGTAATTTTATTTTTCTGAACACACATACCTGGATGTTCCACCAATACCATAAAACCACATCAACTCTTAATGCAAAATTTAACTAGCATCCCAACTAGTTGACTGAATCACGAAAGAGAGCACATGAAATTTGACCTATCAGCTGAGAAATACGTATTTGAGACATTCTTTTCAAGAATATCTACAGACCTTGCGCACAAATTCATGATCTTAAGTGGTATTGAGATGATAAGGTATCCATCCTCTGGAACATGAAAACTGTGTTTAATGAACCCAGAATCACAGTGCAACCAGGACAGTCAATAAACACTGGCTAGCCAGCGCCACCCACATCCCACAAGTGATTAAGGAAAAAACATTGTTACGTTGCAGAAGGACGCTATTGGCCCATTGTGTTTGTACCGGCTCTCTGCACATTTTGACTTTGTGCCAAACTCTTACCTTCTCCCCCAAGCCTGCATGTTGTTTCTATTTAAATAATCATCCACTGCCTTGAATGCCTCAATTGATCATGCCTCCACTATACTTCCAGACATTGCATTCCAAACACTTGCTGTATGAAAAGGTTTTTTTTCCTTAACTCGCATTTGTTTCTTTTGCAAAATGCTTGAAGACTGTGCTGTCTGGTATTCTATCATTTTACTAGCAGGTACAGACTTGTCTTACCGACTTTTGCAGACCCCTCATGATTTTGAAAACTTTTAGCAGGTTTCCCCTTCTTGCTTGCTTCTCTCCAAAGAAAACAGTCATAACTTCTCCAATCTATCCTCATAATTGAAGCTTCTCATCCCTCATTTTTGTGAACTTCTGCATTCTCTTAAATGCATTCACATCGCTCCCAAAAGTGTGGTGCCCAGAACAATGCACAAACTCTCAGCTTTATATCAAGAAAAGCAAGGGTCCCAGGGGATTCCAATGCAAACCTTGCTTCAGCCCAAAAAATACCCATAAACATTACACTTTGTTTACTAAACTCAGACGTTCTAAAATAAATCTGTGCTGTTACTGTTTCTTTATTCCATAATTTTCATCTGTCACGTGTCACTGTATCAAATACCTTTTTTAATGTCCATCTACACCTCATCAACAGCTTTGCCCTCATTAACTGTCTGTTACCACTTCAAAAAAACTCCAGACAGACACCATTTTCCCCATGCTGACTCTTATGAATCAATCTGCACTTTTCCAGGTGACTACTAACTCGATTCCCAATAATTGTTTCTACAAGTTTCCCTACTATCTCTGATCTACATGTCATCTTGAATTCTGAGTTTGCTTTTAATAGATTCAGGTCCAGAGGATAATTAAGCTTTCAACTGTTGTGTAAACTTATGATGTTCATGCCGTAATTCATCTAGTTATCTTTTGAGGGGAGAGCTTAAAATGAACCAGCTTGTAACCGGAAAGTTTGTCAAAGACTGAGCTTGCCATTCACGTTGATTTTTCAAGTGTATGAAATCATTAAGTTTCCTGTATGCTTTATCTTTAGTGGGTGCATCATATTTACAGAGGCACATGAGTTGAATATTGATTTCCCTTAGTGGATGGACCATTGTTTGGATTGCTGTCTCGCAGGATAGTGCTACATGTATGCCCTGCAGTATCCTGCACATGTGGCAGAAAGCAACCAGAACCATGTTCCTTTAAGACTAGAATCACACTAGTTCCCAAATGTCATAGAGAGCATAAATTGTAAGACTGCATTTAATGTAGTATTTGAGCAGTTTAGCTTGAAGCACAGCTCATTCTGGAGCACAGATCTTCAATACAGTAGCTGAGATGCTCTAAGAGCTCATAGCTTTCACATAACTGTGCACTCAATCATTTCTTAATACCATATTGAGTCAACCAATTTGACTGAAAACTGATAACTGTGACATTTGGCACTTCAGGAGGGCACCAAAATGAATCATTCACTTGTCCATTGTAGCTGAAGATATCTACAAATGCTTCTGCCTGGTCTTTTTCAGTGACATGCTGGGGTCACTCGCATTCTTGTGGTGGAATCAATTCCTCAGTTAATTATTTACCACCATGCTTAGAATGTAATCACACAGCAGAACATTGCTATGATCTGTTAGTTGTGAGATCACTTAGTTCTGCTGCAACTCTTCAGCATGTATGTAGGTTTCTGTTAAAACCTCACCAGATGTAATGTCTGATTCTGAGGTTTGCCTAATACTGCTCCTGACATGTTCTCCTACACTCCTCATTGAGCTGGAGTTGATGCCTGTTTTAATATTGCTACCATAATGACATAGAATGTCCTGTTAAGTCAGGTACAGCTTATGGAGGGCTGCAGATCTCCAGTGTCATGCATTTGGCACAGCTCTTTGAGACAAAGACCTTTAATCCTGATTGAATCAGAGTTACAGTCAAAACAGGTGGGTCAGTGCCAACAGCTGAGTGCTGGTTAATGACTGTGGAATCTGACCAGTTTGCACCCAAAGGTTTCTATCTTCACTGGAGATAAAATGCAATGCCCAAGTGAAAAGTCTTTGGGATAGGAAGGGAAGTGGGCATGGACTAAAAAATAGGGCCAGACTGTTCAGGAGAGATGTTAAGAAGCACATTTACACCCAAAGGGTGATAGAGGTTTGGAACTTTCTTCTACAAATGGCAAATGATGCTAGATCAGTTGTTAATTTCAAGTCTGAGATAGGTAAAATTTAAATTAAAGTGAAGACATTAAGAAAAATAGGAGTAGAGTGGTGCTGGAAAAGCACAGCAGTTCAGGCAGTATCCGAGGAGCAGTAAAATTGACGTTTCGGGCAAAAGCCCATCATCAGGAATACCTGATTAAGAGATATAGGCCAAAGGCAGGTAAATGGTGTTAGGCTACAGACCAGCTATGATCACGTTGAATGGCAGATCTAGATTGAGGGTCTGAATGGCCTACTCATGTTCCTATATTCGTATGAAATGCAAAGTCTTTAAGTAAATATACATAATTTAGAATAATGCTGCACTCATTAGCTGGATGAAGTTCCAAGAAAGATTTTGCATAATGATTCGGCTTGCACAAACGCTGGTCAAGATGTCGACCTTTAAGAGTAATATCGTCTGCTTACTTTCCCCCAACCACCAGCAGCATTTTATTTAACGAAGGCATTGTAAATATTTTCTAATCAAAACATGTTCAGAGATGGTATAGCACACTTCTGGAGCAGATGGGACTTGAAACTGGGTCACCTGATCCAGAGCTAGGGATATGGGCATTGTAATCTGGTACCAGCTGACAGTGGAAGGAGAAGAAAATGTAACTTGTTACCTGAAAACTTCATCTGATGTGATTGACACATGTGAGAGTAGTGGGATGCAAATAAGGTTTGCCAGGAAACTGATCACAGAGCTGCCTGCAAGAATGAGAAATTCCAAACTGTTGGAATTGAGATTTTTATTTCTGGATAATTGAGGTCTACCTTTTTAATTTTTTTCCCCAAACTTCTGTGTCACATTAGCTGCCACCTCCAGCTCTGCCAAAACCTGGAGAGAATATCTCAGGAAGACAAGGAAATGACTATCAGTAAGATGACCAGAAGCAGGTTCAGGATGTTTTCCATTGTCCTGCTGGCCAATCAGTGGAGTTGCAGGGTTGAGCAGGTCAGGAGGATGTGAGGATGTTAGTCTTAATGAGGTCTTGGGAAGAAACCTTTTTGTTTATTGTGGAGGAGCTTCACCGAGTGACCTATTACCAAGAAAGTACAAACCTTTGCTGAAACATACAGTATAGAAAATAATATTTTTTACAAAGTACTTTATGGACACGCACTCATATTTAAAATCTGATTGAAGATTTGTAGCTCGGGTATCCGTTGTTGTGGTTCTGCTCGCCGAGCTGGAAGTTTTTGCTGCAAACGTTTCGTTCCCTGGCTAGGGAACATCATCAGTGCTGTTGGAGCCTCGTGTGAAGCGCTGCTTTGATGTTTCTTCCGGTATTTATAGTGGTTTGTTCTTGCCGCTTCCGGGTGTCCGTTTCAGCTGCAGTGATTTGTATGTGGGGTCCAGGTCGATGTGTCTGTTGATGGATGTTCTTGCCGTTTCCGGGTGTCAGTTTCAGCTGTAGTGGTTTGTATATGGTGTCCAGGTCAATGTGTCTGTTAATGGAGTTTGTGGATGAATGCCATGCTTCTAGGAATTCTCTGGCTGTTCTCTGTCTGGCTTGTCCTATGATAGTGGTGTTTTCCCAGTCAAATTCATGTTGCTGGTTGTCTGAGTGTATGGCTACTAGAGATAGCTGGTCGTGTCGTTTTGTGGCTAGCTGATGTTCATGGATGCGGATTGTTAGCTGTCTTCCTGTTTGTCCTATATAGTGTTTTGTGCAGTCCTTGCATGGTATTTTGTAAACTACGTTAGTTTGGCTCATGCTGGGTATTGGGTCCTTTGTTCTAGTGAGTTGTTGTCTGAGTGTGGATGTTGGCTTGTGTGCTGTTATGAGTCCTAAGGGTCGCAGTAGTCTGGCTGTCAGTTCTGAGACGCTCCTGACGTATGGTAGAGTGGCTAGTCCTTTTGGTTGTGGCATGTCCTCGTTCCTCAGTCTATCTACAAACAAATCACCCACATACAAATCACTGCAGCTGAAACTGACACCCGGAAGCGGCAAGAACAAACCAATATAAATACCGGAAGAAACATCAAAGCAGCGCTTCACACGAGGCTCCAACAGCACTGATGATGTTCCCTAGCCAGGGAACGAAACGTTTGCAGCAAAAACTTCCAGCTCGGCGAGCAGAACCACAACAACGCACTCATATGTTGTGTAGATTGTTTGGTCAATAATATGCAAATTTTAATTATGTATAAACCGTTGCTTTGCTGCTTTATCGCATTCTTTCTGGCATCAAGGCTCAGGTTCATTTTCAAGAATTTTTCAATGTAACCTTTCATGAGATATGGACATGTCTGACAAGGCCAGCTTGTGTTCTCCATCTCAGTTGCCCTTGAGAAGGGCAGTTGGCCTTGATCCTTGGACAACTGCTCACCCAACTTGAAGGTTCCTTTGTCCAACTGACCCACTGGACCATTCCTTCACTCACTTGCCTTTTCACCCACTTGCCCTTGCATCAACCTATTCACTAATTCATTCAGTGAAACATCTATTCTTTAAAGTTTTATCAGAAAACAGCTGCTACTGTCAAAACAGGAGGTGGGGAAGGTGTGTGCTCTCCTTGCCCAACTCTCCTGTGTTCTCAAGACTTATCTATTTCTGATTCAGCTGGGATCAGAAGCTCCCAGAGGAAGTTACAAATCACACAACATCAGGTTATAGTCCAACAGGTTTAATTGGAAGCACACTAGCTTTCAGAGCGACGCTCCTTCATCAGGTGATAGTGAGGAGCGTCACTCCGAAAGCTAGTGTGCTTCCAAATAACCCTGTTGGACTATAACCTGGTGTTGTGATTTTTAACTTTGTACTAAGTTAAAAATCACACAATACCAGGTTATAGTCCAACACCTGCAACTCCAAATCCGAGGGAGTAGGCAGTGTTGCAAGGTCAGAAGGAACTTGGACAGCAGTAATTCACCTAGCCTTGCTCGTGACCACACGAACATGACTTTAATTTCCTAAGTTTGGTTCAGTAATTTCTGTGGATCGATAATGGGGAGGTGATGGCCTAGTGGAATTATCACTAGGCCATAAATCCAGAATCACAGGTAATGTTTGGGGGACCTGAGTTTGAAATCTACCAAGGCTTGTAGTGGAACTTGAATTCAGTAGAACTCTGGAATTCACAGTCTAATGATGACCATGAAACCATTGTCAAATGGGAAAATACCCATCTGGTTCAGTATTGTTCTTTGGGGAAGACAACTGGTCTGGCCTACATGTGACTTCAGAGCCACAGCAATGTGATTTACTGTCAGCTGCCCTCTGGGCAATTAGGAATGGGCAATAAATGGTGGCTTAGATAGTAATGTCCAGATCACATGAACGACGGAAAAGTATGATGGCTATATTCTTACATGCGGCTGTACCCAAATTGAAAATACTGGATAATTGAGATAAGACAAAGAGGTAGAACAGCTGAAACCTGAGTCAAGAAAGTTTAGTACAATAACAAAAATTGAGACAAGGACCTGAGATAAAATATGAGCTCTGGTACGTAATCAGAAAAGGAAACAAAAGGGATATATAGCAAGTGGAGCGTTTGTGACATTGACGTACTGGGAATTGTGATGGGAAGCTGCAGTTGATGATGAGTCAGAAATTTCAACTCACTGCTGGGAAATATGAGAGGATAAGAGCTGTAACCCTGCAGCACCTTCTAATGCCATTGTACATGTCAAAGTCCATCATTCACTTAGTCCGGTATACCACAAAACAGCTGAAAATTTTGGAAGAATCTGTTAAAAGCACTGCTAAAAATATTAACCACCACAAGATTCACTGAAGTCATTTATTACTTAACGTAATAAGTCTCCATCCCTCAAAGGTGAATTATTCTGGCTGCTCAGAGGGCCAGTACACTCTAAAGTTACACAAAGTGCTGCCTGTCAAAGAAATTTAAAGCAGTTGTGATCACAGATACACATCTTAAAAACCTATCCAAACAATGACTCTAGTGATACAAAACCTGTTGTGCAAAGTGTGTAGACAGAGACAAAAACCCAGCAATTCCTGAAAAAAATGCAGATGTTCAAACTATTAACAATGAAGGAAACCTAGATTGTTGTTTGCTATCTTACTATCAACAGTCAATAGTGCAGTGCAATTTTCATTCTGGAATTTTATTTATCAGAATTGAAATGCCTCTGTTTAAGCAAAGTGGACTTTATTTCTTTTGAGCAGACCTTTTTTTTAAAAAAATAACTTTTTCAGTCAGTAGATCTCTGGGTTAACAACTAGACTGAGTATAGTAATTAATATTTCTTTAGTGTCGTCAGCCTTTCTTAATCAGACACAAAGCTTCTGATGTGGTGGTTGAAAAATCATCTCTCCCTTGTGTTTTCTGCTATTGAGCACTATGAAGAGAATAGCAGTGAACAGGTGACAATTGCACAGGAAGAGTGTTGTCGTAGCCTCTAGGGACTGGGAGGAGAATTACTGAATTACATCTGGAGGGAAGAAGTCAGCATTGTGCTCAGGAAACCTTAACCCATTACTTTCATTACACTGCTGTTTGAAATGTTAAACTTCAAAGAATTTTGAGAGCTTTAAACTTGAACATTTGTTCAGAAGAAGAAAATAAAATCACATTTCTGAATGTTGCCAGAATTATGCACAGAATATCTGCAGGGGTTCCAGAAGTGTCTCGCTGTAGTTTGAGGTGGACATTGGCAGGTGGAACCCACCAGAAGAGGGCGGGGTCCTGATGAAACTGAATTTCAGCCATATTTGGCATGCCTTAAATGTGGCTACATCTCTCTCAACCTCTTGCAAGATATTTTTCTTCAGGGTGGAGATAGAGGCAGGGATTCACAAGATCAGGTGTACCATGTATTGAACTGGTGGCTGATGTGGCAGGCTAGCTTACAACTGAGCCAAAGGGAATATGTCAGTCAGAGCTTTGGCAGGTTTACTTTTTATGGGTCACCTGAAGATGGGCTGATATTAGTGCTTTCATATGCATGCCAGGCATGCTTCACTAAAACCTAGAACTTGCAGCAGGGTTATCAGTGAAAGGCAGTATTGTTCTGAGGGATTTGGGATCTGTTTGTACACAGGAATCAAAAATACAACACTTTATATTTATCATGCTAACAACATTATTTTGTTGAATTTTAAGTGACCAAAGTACAGAATCGACTAACATTTATGAATTTTGTTCTCTCCACAGTTTGTGGTCATCACCGTTTGTTTAAAAGCTGGTTTAGAGACCTCATCCTGGACTCTTGTAAGTAGAAATAATCCATGAACTAATCCTAAAAATGAATATCAAACAAGTTTCAAAATCACATCATTTTGTAATTGTTGATTTGTTTGTCACTACAATCAAGAAGAAACTATGCATGATTCAGACTTGTATTAATAGGCATAACATTTCACGCAGTTTGTCATTACAATGAGCAAGCAGAGCAAGAATTGTACTTATTGCTAAGTTTTCAGATCTTTGCAGGGATTAAGAGCAAATAATAATTTAGCCACTAAGGATCTGGCTGTGACACAGTCTCAGAATAAAGGGCACGCTGTTTAGAACTCAAATGAAGAAGAACATATTCACTCATAGCGTGATGAAGTTTTGAAATTCTCTACCTGACTGATCAATGCTAGTCAGTCATTATGTAAGTTCAAGACTGAGTTTGATAGAGCTCTGGTTAATAAACCAAGATCTAAAATGACAGAGTAGGCTCAAGGGACTGAATGGATTTCTCCTGCTCTTATGTTCCTAAAGACTATGAGATCTCCCAGTGAAGTTTGATTTGATTTCGAACTTCCATTAGATCTCATCATGGGAAATACCTTTCCTTATTTTCCATTTCACTCCTTTGCAAATAACATGGAAATGTTAGCCCTCCGGTTTCGTTCAACCTACTTCTCACTTGCAATGCCACCAACGTTCAAGCAACTTGGCAGCAATCCGGACAAAGCAGCTCACTTGATCCACAAGCTTTCAGCCTCTCCTTTACTGATATTCAATAGCATGCACCATCTACAAAATGTAGAAATTCACCAAGGCTCCTTCCAAACCCATGACCACTTCCATCCAGAAGGATAAGGGCAGCAAGTACATGGGAACACAATCACCTGCTTGGAATGTGCTGTCTAAGGAGCCTTGGTGAATTTCTGCAGTGCCCTGGAGGTGGCACGCATAGCTACTACTGAGCATCGGTGATGGGAAAAAAATATGCATTTGTGAATATGGAATTAATCACCATAGTGGGCTGCTTTCTCATGGTTGTTGTTGAACATTGTGTTATTTAAGTTGCATTTATCGAGGCAAGTACGGAGCAAGTTGAACAAAATCAACCAAAAGAAAATCAGAAAAATACTGCGCCATGCAAAAGTGTTTGTAAGAATGTGAAATACTCTGTCTCGCAAGCCATAGGTGACAGAAATGAAGAGAATTTAGAAAGCTGGAGTATTCAGGATAAGGAGGAAATGAGAAATTGGATTTAACAAAGGAGCTACGAAGTTTGGCAATATAGTTTATTATCTGCTGCCTTGTGTGGAACAGTCTTCTACAGCACTTTATGTTTCAAGGATCTTGTTCACCAACCAACGGTTGTTCGCACTTCACCAAAAATGCATTGCCTCACTTTCTTAGATTCAGACCCTGTTTGAGGGGCATTTCCAGTTAGCTACTCTCTCTCTCTCTGTTGAGTTATTGTCATGATCTCAGAGGAACCACATCCACAGGGAACATAGGCTGAGGAATTAAGGTTACAATTTTGAGGTTATAACTTCAATCCATGTCACTTTGAATGCAACATCCCTGTCATGAATGCAGATTTTGGAATTAGCTATCTCTCTGGACTTTCCCCATTTATGTTAATCTCCTGCCCTGCAGAATGTTTGGTGTGAAGGAGCAAAGGTCACACCAATACCCCATACTGGTTAAGACTGCTCAGTCCTAAGCTTTTGGCAATTTCCCAAATGGAGTAATATTCTTCAGGAAAATAGAAATTTGTCCACCCAGATCAGGACAATATGCTCCCAGTGTGGGTTAATTAACTTCTATCTTTACTTCATACGCACACTCTCCAGGAAATGTTCTGTGGAACTAAAATGTAACAGGATTTTGGTCTGTGGTGTTAAAAATTATTATACCAGTCCTTTATGTCCATTGCTAAAACTCCTTACTTGTAGGAACCACGCCATCTTCTCATTCTAGGAAAGAGTTCTCACCGGTTTTATTTTTGCTTTAATTAAAAGGAACATATGTTGTCAACCATAATGAAACCAGATTTTTATGCATGAGCTGTTTTTCCCATCAGAATTTTATTATCTTTTTGGAGTTTCATGGTGCCTGTGATTTCTATCATAGGGCATTCAGAACAAACTTACAAAAACGCTCTGAAGTGTAGTGCTGCAAACAAAATTTCAATAGTTTGAACTAAATAAAACTCTATTATTAATTATACGTTTTTTAACAAATAAACAGAGTAATCTTTTGATTATTTTGATTTACAACTGCTGTGAGATTCAAAAGATATACTTACTCAGCCAAATGTAGATAGTTGTAATAAATTATGAGCATCCTCCTTTCAAAATAAAACTCTTGCTGATTCAGCTTGCCTTTTTGGAGGGACTTAATGCAGATCCGGGAAGCAAAAGCAAAAAATACAAAGTGCTTGAAGCACTTAAGTCAGTCAGATTTTGTGGATTGAATGCATGTTAACATTTCATATATAAACCCTTTGTCAGAACAGGCAGATATACCAAATGGATGAGCAATTAAAAAGGAGCAGAGTGAAGGGAAAACTACTGACAGATATATCTTAAGGCATAAGAGTGAACTGATTATGTGAATAAATGGGCAAATGGTGATTCCTTGAGACAGGAGTCATAATAAGGAAAATCAAACATATTAAAGGCATATATGAGAAACTAAGAACTAAATGTATTTTCTGCACGGATAGATGGAAAAGGCATTAGAAATGAAAGCATGAAAAATGAAAAGGTAGAACTAGCTGATGTGGACTGGAAGGTGAGAATAAAGTAGCAGGTTTGACATCAGGAGTGCAAACTGCTGTATCAACACACTGTAACAAAGGGTCACTATCTCATGCGCCATGCTGTTTCTTACTCAACTAGCACACCACGTAAAGCTGAGTATTTTCCAATATTATAATAAAGTCCATGCTGAGACCGAGAACTGCAAAGTGCCTCATGCTGTTCCTTTTCTCTGTTCGTATTTTTTAAATTATTATCATTCTTAATATTTCCAAGTCAGAAAGTAAATCCAGAACCGAAATGTCAATTCTGCTTGTATTGAATGATCTGATGAGTGCTACTAGCTTTTTTTTTCATTCTGGAAATTACTTAAAGTAGCCTTTAATGTGACATTGATTTTTGCTATCTGAACTCCTTTCCTGTTATAGTTTGAGTGCATTTCCTTGTTACTATTATTATGACCCACTGGGGTAGCACACTATAAATTGAACCCCGCTGTTCCTGGCATCTTACCAAATGTTAACGTTTTTTTTAAAAGTACACACAGTACCCAGAATTACCTGATTTTCAGACCAAGGTTAATAGAAAGCACAGACTTGGTTTCTGTATGAAACAGCAATTATTATTTATTGTAATTAATTAGACTATAGCTGGAAATAAACATATACCAACCATTATTGGTACATACTTCTATTAACTAACAATCTAATCCCCTTATAAACGCCCCCTTTTTCACACACACACACACACGCACACACGTGGGAAAAATAGATTATTGGTGGAGATTGAAAAACTGGGAAGTCGGTCCTGATTTTGATTATCCTCTGTTGGCTGCCCAGACTGCTTTGTTAAGATGTCTTTCTCGGGATGCTTTTACTGGTTTATAAGAAGTACAGAGTAATTGATTCACTTGGAAAATGTCTCTGATCTGTCAGTTCACAAGTCACAGATATACTGTTGCAGAAAAGGTGACTGGTTTTCTCCAAATTTAAATTGAGTTTTTGACTGCACAGTACAGTCAGCTTCTGAGCTGTGACAAGATCTGCAAGCTTTCTCTCTCACTTTTTTCCAACTCCAAGTTGCTCAGCCATCCGTGAACCAATCACACTGTTGTTGGCAAGCTAAAGTCTCTGCCATTGATAATTGTCACAATCCACCGACCAATCAATTACTTGTTCTCAGGACGAGCTGCACCAGTACACGCTGTTAGCTTTGGATCATTTGCAATCTGAACTTCAATTACTGCGTGTTTAGTTCAAACAGATGTTTGTAATACCTGCTATTGGTATCAGATTACTTGCTTCTGAAACTGTAGCTACTCTTTCGAACATTAGTTTTTAAAAATTGCTTTCTCATTTCAATCCCCAGTTTTTTAAAAAAATGCAAAATAAAAATACATGGTCCTTACACTTTGATAGTTGTATGACCAGAATGCATTGACATATGAACAGGGAAAGAATCATAATCTATTAATCACAAGTTGCTAAAAGGATGTTCTCAGCTGACATTCGTGTTTGTACACTCTCACAATGTATCAACCTCCTTTATAGACAATTGGCAGAACTTTGATTTCAGTGCTAAAGAGACCAACGTGCAGGTAATGTGAAATCACAAAGGAAGATAGCAGCTTATTAAGGGTGAATTCACACACCAGTTTTAACGGCAAGGTTATCACTTTGTTCCAGGTTTGAAGCTGGTTTGTGAATAGACCATTTTAATTGATGTGCGGGCCTGAAATTTTGAAATCCAACATGGCAGGTGGTTTGAGACCTAAATGCAGAGTACAGTGAGAATCTGATTGGGTTGGGTCCCACGGGAAGTATTGAGCAAACATTAAAGGGAACGTGTTTTCACATAATTGCTACTGTACAAAGGAAGGCTCATTATGCCTGCATCTGATCTTCAAACCATTGTCATTATCTTGGCCAATCTCCTGTATAATTCCCCCTTTCCCTTGTGCACTTTATCCAAGAAATCACACATTTGAACCTGCCTCCATCACATTTCGAGAAAGTGCATTTCATATCCTGACCACTCACTATGTAATAATATTTTTACTCACTTCACTTTAAAGCTATGCCCTCTTGTTATTTTACAAGTGGGAACTGTTTTTCCCAATCTAATCTTTCCAGCCTGCTCATGATTTTGAAAACCTCTATCAAACCTCCTCTCTGCCGCCTTCTGTCCAAGGAGAGCGATTCCAAATTTTTCAGTCCATCCTCAACTGAAGTTTTTTATTCCTGGAACCATTTGTGTAAATTGCTTCTGTATTCTATCTAATGCATTCACATTCCTCCTATAATGTGGCTCTCACAACTCGTTAAATGACTGATTAGTAATATGGTCAATTCTAAACATTCCTGATGAAGAGCTTATGCCCGAAATGTCTATTCTCGCTCCTCAGATGCTTCCTGACCTCCTGTGCTTTTCCAGTGCCATACTTTTCAACGCTGATCTCCAACACCTGCAGTCCTCACTTACTCTTCTTCAATTCTAGATACCAAAGTCAGAAAGGCTTTGAAAGGTGTATAGAGGTGGTTTACTGGAATGTTACCAGCATGAGGAATTTCATTTTGTGAAGAGTTTGCAGAGCTGATGTTGTGAAGGATAAAAGGAAATGTGATAAGAACTGAATGAAACGACATCCAGTGTCAGAAGGGTCAGTAGCCATGGCTTGTATATTTAAGGTGATTGGCAAAGAATCTGGTGATAATGTGAGGGAACACTTTTTGTTAAAACATCCAGAAATTTGTTTTGATTTGGAATGTACTGCTGCAAAGCGTGGTGGAAAATACTTAATAGCATTTAAAGGAATGTTATAAATGTTTAAAGGGAAGTAGTTGCAGGGTTACAAAGAAAGAGCAAGCCTTCCTAAGATTCTTTGAAAGAGTTAGCTGAGGACAATGAGCTGAACAGTTCTGTGCCATGTCTTTCTATGAAGTAATTATCTTTCTTGCAGGCAATATTAACAATAAAATATTCTTTACCTCAAAAATTGAAACAGCATTTGTGTGCCAAAGTTGTTGTCGTCTTCTTAAGCAGTCCCTCAAGAGAACTGACTTTCACTCCACGGTTATGATTTAGATGCTTGATCAACACAAATAAAAGCAAAATATTGCTGGAATAGATGCTGGAAATCTGAAATAAACACCAAAAGTTGGAGAAACTTAGCAGGTCTGTTAACATCTGTGGAGAGAGAAACAAAAGTAATGTTTTGAGCTCAAATGAAACCTTTTTCAGAAATGTTCTGAAGAGGAGTCTTAAAACAAATAACAGTTCACTAAGTAGCAAACTTAGAAATCCCATTTTGGGCATGATCAGGAGATAGTAACCAAAATTCCATTGTTTAGGTTACAGTTCACATTTGCGCAATCATAACCTTAAAATATTCAGTGGACCACTCCAATTGTGCAGTCTGATAGAATGTAATTGATTCCAATAACATTTAAAGTGTGTATGCCTTGATATATTTGTGAGAGATAATGAGGTACAGTTTTATTAACACAGTTAGAAATAGGCTTATCACCAATAATAATCATTTTGTCAAGTCCTCCACCTGTGAGTAATCTGATTTAACGTGATTAAAAAACTTTAAACTCTTTAACACTTCTATTCTGCCCATCCAGTGTAGATATTTTTAATCAGACTGTTCAAAATGTTATGACACATATCTAGGGCATGTCGGGTTTGAACCCAGACCTTCTGGCCATCTGACAAATGTTGGCATTTACACTTCAGACTAGTCTCCTCACATTTTATCTCACTCAACTTCACATATCATCATAATGTATGAACCATTTCCACATTCCTTCCGTCTTGAGTAAAGAAATTTCTCCAATCTATTAGTAATTATCCTGTATTTATAGAAACACAAAGCTAAACTACTGCAGATGCTGGAAATCTAAAACAGAGTACAAAGGAAATATTTAGGCCTGGTAACATCTGTGAACAAAAATATGAGGATTTGTATTTCAGGTTGATGATCAAAGTCTGAGGAAAGGTTATGAACATGATACGTCAATATGTATTTTTCCCAAAAAAACTCCAGTATTTTCTGTACTATGTTTCCTCAATGTTTATAATCTTACATGTGGAAGTATTGCTTCCCCATTTACCCTGCTCAGCTGTTAACAATCTCCAATAATTCACCATGAAGTCTACTCTCTTTTTTAAAGATGAAAACTTGACTAGAGAATCTTGGCAATAGCTGTGATCTCTTAATTCCAATACCGTCCTTATAATTTTTTTTTCCCAGTGCTTCTATATCCTTTTCATAAATTGGAGACAAGAACAGCATGGGCCACTACATTAGTGTACGCTAGTTGGTTTCTTAGGAACAAGTCATCTTTGATATATGGAGATGTTTTGAAGCATGCTTAATTACTGCCTTTATACCTAGGGAGGTAAACACAATTTGCACAGCCTTACCTTGTTGTTGCAGTTGAACAAATGCAATAACTTCAACTTCAATTTGTAACTTGATCATGACAAATTTTAATCTTTTAAGTGATGAAAAAGATCGCTGAATATGATCAGTCATGTTTAAAACTCTCTAACCTTTTGTGTGTTTCAACCAATTGCATCCAATTACACAAACATTGCTGGCAGAAACCACCTCCTGTTTAGAATTTCACTACAAATTGTGACCAGATAAAATCTTTCCTTTCTGCCTATAAACAAGCAAATAAAATTAAGTTGTTTAAAAGCTGCTAATTTGAATCTCAACTAAACGGCAAAGCATGTGAATAAACATATTTTTAATGTTAGTGCATTTATGATGCAGACATATGTTGATATTGTAATACATTAGATAATTTTACTCTATAATCTGATCTTGATATCTTTTTTTTTAAAACTAGTTTAGCCATGTGGCTATCTGGGGAAGTATCGGAATGTGGGTGGTGCTGTTTGGAATCTACTCGTCGCTGTGGCCTGCAATTCCACTGGCTCCTGATATTTCTGGAGAGGTACTTGTTTTGATATTTACATTTACCATTTATGTTGCAGAAAGAAAAGGCATATGACAACGTCCAAGTGCCCATTGGCTGTTATTTCTTCTGAAATAATTGTCAGATTTGTTTTTAATCATCATTCTGTGAAAGATCTTTTGCATTTGCAAAATTTCCCAAATGGATTTGGAAACTGTGATAATCTATTTACAAGATGCTCTGAAGAGTTTGTCACATTAGAACCAGAAATTGATAAGTTTGAAAAATAAATTAAATAATATTAAAAGTTTTGTCAAAGATGAAACTACACTAGTTTTGACTGGGTGTTGAAATGTATTCAAGAATATAGCCAAAGATATTTTGTTTTGCTACAACCAAGAAATTCAGTTACCCACTGGAGATCATCTAATTTGTTGGACTGACTATCTTCTAATATTTTAGTCCATTTACTTTTGGTCTCTCAAGACTCCCATTAAAAGCTAATTTCAGTCTTGACAATTACTTGGTTAGCAGTATTGTGTGGTGTGGACAAGAGATCCATACTCTGTGCCATTTTAGCCAAATTAAACAGACAGGATAGTACTGTTTGGTTTTACATTCAAGTCCGGGAAGAAAAACATTTATTTTCAAAAAATAATTAATTCGAGTCCCTGCTTTTATATTTACTGACTTGTGCTGAACAATGCATGTGCATGCATCAGAAAGGTTGCGCGTTGTTAAGAGGATAATAATTCTGTAGATTATCTCGCAACTTTCTCCTATAACTTAATTTGTACTTTGACTAAACCAGTTATTAATGTGTGCCTTACAAGGCATTATTTTCAGAGAAAATCTGGCACATGTATGATTAAGACATGACCTCGATATTTCTTTTAGTTACCAAATTTCTGTAGAACACTTTTGCCTCCTTTTATTCTTGTGCATTGTTTTCAATTTATGCTAAAATTCCAGCAATTAAATTGCCTCATTTCTGATTGTACCCCTAGCCTTGTAAGATCCTATTGGCTTTGAGATGCTTGAGTCCATGCAAAGTTAACTAAGTTTTTATCTTGATACTTCCAAGTAACTAAGAAAAGCACAATGATCTATAAGTAACTAACATCCAAAGGTGGTACTTATAATTTTAATCCCACAAACAAAAATCAAGATGTAGATTAGTACAAAATCTTTAATAAAAACAAACAGCTGGAAATGCAAGTGTAATATATATTGTTAAAGATGTGAAGTTGAAATAAATTGCTATGTACTTTGGCTGTAAATTGCTCAGTAACGTCAGCATTCGGACTGTCTTATAGGTTTGTGACAGCAGTAGACATGGTATTGTTCTTAAGTAACATATACCAGATTCTATGTTGTCTTTTCACTCTTGTTTAAGGAAGTGCTTAACTGTTTATTTACTGACTTCTGTTTGCTAATGACTGTCTGTGACTTGTTTTGCATAGTTGCATGGAAGAGATAATGCAAAGAGATATTAGAGGGGGAAGAATTTTAGAAGTTTGTCTGCATCTAAAGTGAAATAAGTCATTATTGCCACGAAGTATTGTCCATGTGCAATGTCAGCAATCTCTATCATTATTGATTTCTCAAGAAGTGCTGAAAAGTGCATGCAGTCTTATTTATTCATGTATGTCAATGTGTCATATGATAGACAGGGAATTTTTTTTTATTATCATAGTATTTTCATTTTGTGCTAATGATAATAAACAATACCAAAGAGAGACATAAAGCCAACATAACGAGACATTTGTAAAGGATAGAAAACCTGATGCTAGGCACTAAAATTCTACTTAAAACGCAAATGAAACTGATCAAACTACATTTTACAGAGATTCCTCTCTGAGAAGATTAGACTGTCAGATTGTGCGAGCTTTTTATTGGAAACCTGTTAATTCCAACAATGAGTGAGATGATGGATATTTTGTAAACTGCAGTATTAGTTCCTTTCTACTAGTGAATCAGAGTAAGGAATTAAATGTATAGGCATGGAAAAAATAGTGACCCACCTACATAGTGACCCACCTAACTATCTTACTTAATAAATATGCCTCTTGAGGCTAATTATAAAGTAACAGTTATGGAGGATAATTCTATCTTCCCCAGCTAAATTGGGGACTATTCACCAAGGGAGGAAATGAAAACGAATTATCAAAATCAAAGATTAATTTCAGGAGCAGTTCAAAAATCTACACCATGTATGTTGAATCATCTTTAGTTGATAAGCACACTACAAGTACAGTATTTGTAGTATCGGATATTTTATTCAAGTTACACAATAATTAAAGCAGTGCTTTAGACATAGATGTACAACCCTGTTGTGGTTACAAGCTGCAATTAATATCTGGACCCTGATTTCTTTTTTAATTATGTGATGCAGTCAGAAATGTATTAAAAATTATAACAATGTTATAAGATGTTTGTTCTAAAAGAATTCCAACCTGGCAAAGCTATAAACCTCTGACTGATGATTGGTATTTGTTTTTAAAATCGGTCTCCAAGTAATGACAAAAATCAAGTCAATGAAATTGCATTTCATTCTGAAGAACTTCAGATAGTTTCATTTATTTTTCTCTATGTGTACTTGTTACTATAGAATATATAGTAATGTGGAAATGTTACAGTCGGCATTTTCACCAAATTTTGTAACATAAGCAGTGTGTGTGTGTGGCATTCATGACTGACCATATAGGAGTGAAGAATTGTTGGTAGCAAGCTTTTGGGCTAAAAGTTAAATATTCTCAACATTATTCAAATTAATTGATGTGTTTGATGGTTTTTCTACTCTTCCTTTCTTATGCCAGGACTTAGGCTTTGCTTTGCTTTGTGAATAGAAATAAAGAATGTGAAGATTTCAATTCAAGGCCCACTGAACTTTGCAATGACTGCTTTTTTTATATTATCAATATTTCATTGAATGTGTATTTTAAACTTCACTTCCAAATTAGGTGCAGCAATATCTTAAATTTATAAAGCTGCATACCAATTTACCAGATTAGAATTTAGTAATTCCATGTGGCACACATGGATAATTAGGGTATTCACTCCTTTCAGCTTGCAGGTTAGCATATATGTATTTTTAACATTGCAGAACACCTTTGCTCTTTATACTTTTGTTTCCTGGTCATTATTAAAAAGTAATATCGATGGACGAGGGTGAAAATAGCCCACATTTGTACTAACAAATTTGCATTTCATATTAGAGATTTTAGTAAACCAACATTGTCTCTTTCTCAATGTCATGTTTCTGAATGACAAGTGGAGAGGTGTCAAACTCATTTACTTACTATTGTGTTGGTATGACACCAAAAAAAACTTACAAATTGAAATAATTGAATATAAAATCCTTTGTATCTACATTACGAAATAAATTTATTTTTAATTGTTGTGGATGTGTTTTGAAGAAGCTCCTTGGAAAAAAATTGAAGCTGAACTCTTAATCTGAGCAGCTGTCATGTTGTATAGACAGCAGACTTGTTGTTTTCCCTCTGGGGCCTATTGGGCCTTCAAAACACCAAGCTTTGTGACTCTGTGATTTCTGATCCCTTGTGAATCCCCCTGGGAGCTACTTTTGTGACAGAATCCCATTTGAAGGGGCTAAGGCCTAGAGAAGAAGTTTGGCATGGGCCACAAATTTCACACATTAGGAACAATTTGTAAACCGCGCACAGAGGCAGCCGGGACCTGTCCCCAGAACAGACTGCCCCTGTTACCAGTATTATATGAAAAGGATCACTTTTCTGTTTCCCAGATGATTTGCCTGTGTGTGGAGGGATGTGAAAAGTTAGAAACAAAAATGGTTTCTACACAGTGTTTGGGGGGTAGGGGGGTGTTGAGGGGAGAGCTTTTGTACAGAAAGGAAGGAAATACCTCTGGGATTTTATTTTTCCCTTCGTACAAAATACAATGAAACTCTCTGTTTTCAATACGAATGTGAGGTTTAAATCTTTGAGCTTTGGATTACCTCTGCAGTACAAAATCTGACAGGCTTTCAAATATAAAATAAAAACTTTGTCTTTTTAATGCATTTTGATCATTTCTAAAGGCACTGAAATTTGAATAGCAGGTCCCAATTGTCCTCTCTTCAGAACTGAAATTAGAATACTTACGATTAACTCGGCACAGGCAACTTCAACAGTCTTCAGCTTAATCAGAGAATAAAATCACCAACTTGGATTAGACTACATGAACATAAAGCTTCCTGCATTATTTGTCCTTCTCATCCAAAATGGTATTAAAAATAGTTAATATAGATTTTCTTTACTACAAATTAGTTTTGATGAAACATAGGACTATTGGCTTATTCAGAAAATGAAAGAGCGCTAGCACTTACCTTCTAAAATGTAGCAAAATGAATTATGGATAACAATTGGGATGACTTGTCAGAATTAAATATTATTTAACAATTTTGAAAATGTTAAATATGTCATTAGTATCAATGGAAATCCACAATAATTTTACATCAAATGAACTTAAAATGCAATCTCATTTCTTCCAAAATTGAAACTGGTGTCAGTTATTAGTTTGGTTACGTACTTTGTATTGTTGCCTGTTTGAAATTTCTGTTCAAATTAGTGACATTGCAGGAGAAAATTATGGCAAATGTTTTCATACTGGCTTTTTGTTTAGTCTTCTCCCCCAACTTAATAAGATAATGCAAGCTAAACTTTATTCTTTGTTCTCAAAATGTTTCTGGGAATTGAAAGAAAAGTTAGCAGGCGAAAGTGGGAACACTTTGAAGTTGTTCTGGTAATGCTAAAGTTACCAAACAGTTTGGTCTGTTTTGTATTGGTAAATGCTCTCATTTAAAGTTAATGAACGTACCTCATGATCAAAAGCTCGCCAACCAAAAGAAAAAAAGTAATTATTGTAAGGCATAAAGATGTTGTGGGGCATTTCATCACAAATGATCCAAGATACACTTCATGGGATTGAGTAGTTCTTTCCTTTTTTAATAATAGAATGAGTAGTTCATTTTTCTGTTAACAAGAAACAACTGAGTTAGTTTTAGTCGCAAAGTCCAATCATGTTGAGAGGGTGGAAGGGTCGAATTGATGTATGTAAAATTGATGGGCTGTAGCTGCAATGAGATAAATGGTCAGAAACTCAGTTTGAAATGTTGGACTGAATTTTATGCAGGGAAGGATGATAGTGTCCCCTCTCCAGAGATTTATGCAAATACTCTGAGGGTACAAATTCAAATTCCACCAGGCAGCTGGTAGAATATAAATCCCATTAGTTAATTTGAAAAATGAAGTTCCTTTCAGTGATTATGACCATGGTAACTATAGTAACATGGTAAACATGCATCTGGTTAGGGAAAGAAATCTGCCATCCTTGCCTGGCCTGGTCTTAATGTAATTCAAAATCCACAGAAATATGATTGACTCTTAACTGCTCTTTGAAATGACTTTGTGATCCAGTTAATTCAAGGCACCAAATCCTGGCCCTGTCAGTGACTCCCAAAATCCAATGAAAGAATTTTTTTTAAAAAAAAACTGAGTGAGGGTTACTTGGTACTATTGGACTCTTTCATTGGAAACAACAGTGGTGACAGTATGAGGTTCTTAAGTAGTTATTAATTGAAGTAAAATACCTTCAGAAATACTAAAGCAACAAGTACGGTGTCTGTGCCATGGCATCCTGTTTCATGCCCACCCCTTCAGCCATCGCATCCCCAGTAGACCATTGGTTGAGAAATATTAAAATAAAATTGGCAAATTTCCCTGATTTTTATTGAATAATGCATTAGAATCCTCTCTATCATCCTGAAGCTAGTCTTTTAATTGAAGATAATGGAAAAGAGCACGAAGCTATAATCTCCTGGAGACAATAGGTCAAAATCTAAAATGGTAGAAAAGCTGTAGCAGACATTTAAGCGTATTTGTTCTAATTTTCAAGCAAGATGTATTCATTGAGGAAGAAACGCTCAGTGAGAAAATGACACTGCAGTCACAAATAGAATGGAAAGGCAAAAATTAGTGGTAAGCCAAAAAATTGGGAAGGTTTTAGAAACAAGCTAAGGATGACTAAAATGAAGAGATTAGAATGTGAGTGTAAAATAGCTAGAAATATAAAGCAACCATTAAGAGCTTCTACAGGTAAATAAAATGGAAAAGAGTAGGTAAACTTATTATTGGTACTTTAAATAATCAAGCTTGGAAACAAGGAAATGACAGAGACATTTGTGTCTGAATTTCCAGTAGAAAACCAGCATCTAAGGAAAAATAGTTGAAGAACAAAGGGGTAGAAGTGAGGGCAGAACTTGAAACAATCACTCTTATATGAGAGAGAATTCTTGAAAAACGAATTAATCTAAAAGCTGAAAAGTTCCAATCATTGTTGACCTGCACCCTCAGGTATTAAAAGAAGCTCCTGGAGAGATACTGGATCCATTGATTGTTATCTTCCAAACTGTCCTTGATCTGAGGATTGAAAATCCACAAAAATAATAGTTCTTTCCTTGAATAAAACTGAGACAAAAAGCTGTTACAAGTCAAAGAGCCTAAAATCTGTTAATGGGAAAATGCTTGGATCCATTATTAAGGAAGGAGAGGACATTCGGAGCAATTTAATGCACTTAGGAAGTCAGCATGTTTTTCTGATGTGTTTGATAAAGTACTTTGAGAATGTAATAAGTAGGGTGAATAGAGTGTACACATAGTATACTTAGATTTCCAAAAGACATTTTATAAAGTGCCACAGAAATGGTGACTCTTCTGCATAAAATGAGATTATCAAGTTGGGGTGGTATATTAAGACAGGTAAGGGATTGGCTAGCTAAAAAGAAACAGTCAGAATAGATGGCTGTTTCAGGTTGGCAAATTGTAACTACTGGAGTCACACAGTGGTCAATGCCGAGGCCTTGACTATTTACAATCTATATTATTGACTTAGGAGAAAAGAATGAGTGAATCAGAGTTTTAATAGGAGAGAATCCAGGGTATAAGGAGCAGGCAGAAAGTTGAAGCTAAGGCCACAATCAATCAGCCGCAGGCAGACTTAAAGGGATCATAATGGCCTACCTGTTACTGTATGTGTTATGTTCAATAAACAGTCTCCATTTAAATGCCTCATTAAAACAATAACAGCTTCAGTGCTCCCTCAGAAATCCATTTGACTGTCAACCCAGACTGTGTTATAGTGGGACTTAACGCTGTAACCACATGACTCAAAGGCTGCTACTGACTCTAGGCTGTTTGTAAAGTTGTGATTTTCAAGAAACCAAAATCTCTGCAGGAGTTCTTCAGAGTTGTGTCCTAGGGATGACCATCTTCAGCTGCTTCCTCAATATACTTCCCTTCATCATGAGCTCAAAAGTGGGGATTGCACAACGTGCAGCACCATTCCAAATCCTCATGCATTGAAGCAGTCCAAGTTTAAATGCAGCAAGTCTTGGACAATATCCAGGCTTGGACTAACAAGTGGGAAATGACATTTGCGGCACACAAGTGGCGGACAATGACTGTCTCCGAGCTTAAAGTGAGAGGGGAGAGATTTATAAAGGACCCAAGGGGTAAGTTTTTCATGCAGAGGGTAGTGCATGTATGGAGCAAGCTACCAAAGAAAATGGAGGTTATGGGTATAATTTCAACATTTAAAAGGCATCTGAATGCATAAATCAGAACATTTTCATTTTCCAGACCCTTCTGTAGAAAGATCACCAGAACCGAAACATTAACTCTGATTTCTCTCCACAGTTGGTGCCAGATGTTGAGAGATTTTCCAGAAATTTCTGTTTTTGTTGTGATTTTCAAGTATGGACTGATGCTGTTCTGCTTTCAGTTGACTTTGAATTGAATTGAGTTTATTGTCACATGTACCGAAGCACAGTGAAAAGCTTTGTCTTGTGAACAGATGACATAGTTAAATAGTATAGATAAGTAAATAATAGGTAAACAGCGGCAAATTAAGTGTTTGTAAGTCCATGCAGTATTCTAACAACAGTAGGGTGGAAACTGTTACGAAACTGGCTGGTGTGTGTTCAGGCTTCTGTACCTTTTCCCCAGTGATAGAGGTTGTAGAGAAACAGTGCCAGGATAGGATGGATCTTTGAGAATGCTGGTGGCCTTTCCTTGACACAGGCCTGGTAGATGGATTCTATAGATGGGAGGTTGGCCTTTGTGATTTTCCGGGCTGAGTTCACCACTCTCTGTAACTGTCTCCGATCTTGAATAGTACAGTTGCTATACCAGATAGTGATACATCCAGACAGAATACTCTTGATGTGCATCTTTAAAAGTTGGCAAGGGTATTTGCCGTCATGCCAAATTTCCGCTGCTACTTGAGGAAGAAGAGACTTTATTGGGCCTTTTTAACCAGTGCATCCACCTGAAGAGTCCAAGAAAGCTTGTGGATGACCACTCTCAGGAGCTTGACACTTTCCACTTGTTCCACTTGTTAATGTGTAGGAGGGCATGAGTAACATCCTGCCGAAAGTCAATAGTGTGCTCCTTGGTTTTGCTGGCATTGAGAGCTAGGTTGTTCTCAGTGCACCATTTTTCCAGGTTTTCCACTTCCCATCTGAAGTCTGTTTCATCACCACCTGAGATTCGACCGACCAAGGTGGTGTCATCAGCGAACTTGTAAATGGCATTAGTCTGGTACTTAGCGACGCAGTCATGGGTATAGGGTGAATACAATAGGGAGCTGAGTACACACCCCTGGGGGGCTCTAGTGTTGAGTGTTAGTGAGAATGAAATATTGTCCCCAATCTTCACTGATTGTGGCCTGTGGGTCAAGAAACTGAGGATCCAATTGCAGAGTGGGGCTTAGTCAGAGATCACTAACTTTAGTAATCAGTTTGTAGGGGGTTATAGTGTTGAAGGCTGAACTGTAGTCAATGAGTAGGATTCTTACGTAGCTATTCTTGGTGTCAAGATGCTCAAGGGAGGAGTGAAGGTTAAGTGACATGGCATCTGACGTGGATCTGTTGGTCCGATAGGCAAATTGGAGTGGGTCAAGAGTAGTGGGGAGTACTTTATGACCACCAAAGTTAGGGCTACTGGGTGGTAGTCATTGAGACATGTTGCATAAGCCTTCTTAGGCACAGGGATGATGTTGGCCCTCTTGAAACAGGCAGGGACCATGGTCTGCTGCAGGGAGAGGTTGAAGATGTCTGAAAAGACCTTTGCCCCTTGATCTGTGCATGCTCTGACTGTACAGCCTGGTACTCCGTCTGGTCCCATTTTTTTCCTTGGTTTCACACGAAGGAAAACTGATCTACTCTGATGCAGTGAATCTTGGGATAGGTTCTTGTGTTCTAGGACTTTGTTGTTTTAATGCATGTGATATCACGTTCAACCATAAAAGCCTAATTTCAATATTGTGATGAATACAAAAACCCAAGTCATAACTTTTCAATGTTTCATTTTACATGTATTGTCCCATTCCTCCTGTCACTATAAGGGGGCAGCACTGCTGAATGCTTTCAAACCCTGTTGATCATATGTGAGGTCCACATCCGGTATATGATTCCATAATGATGAGGTTCCACTTCTTTCTCCTTCTAAACGTTAAATATATATAATTTGTCCCTCTGCTCTATCCTCCTTTCCTCATTGACTCCCAGCACCTCCGTACAATCTACATTGTACCAGCCAAGACTCACTAAAGACTGGACTTGGCCAATCATCTATACTTAAGTAGTCCTTAATTTTGCTGGACATAAAATTGCTACCTGTCTAACATTAATGATCCAACAAAACCTTCAACAATGAGGTTATGTGCTAAAAATGCAATAGGATTGAAGATCTATTTTAAACAAGAATAATGATAAACTGAATAGTTGGGGATAAGTCCAAAATTAAGTGGGAAATGATAAACGGACAATAAAAGGAAGGGACAGAGAGTACAGATCTAAGATCAAATGAACAGCAGGATAATGAATCAATTAACAAAAGGACAAAACCTGAATTTGAATGCATGTAGCATTCTAAACAAAACAGATGAGCAAGTAGTGCAAATTGAGATGAATAAGTACAATGTAAAGAGCATTACTGGAATATGGCTGCATAATAACCTAGACTGAGTCCTGAATATTGAAGAGTGTGTAACATTTTGGAAGGAGAGTGTGTATCTGTGTATGGGAGAGTGACTGTGCGGGAAAGGATGTTGGGAAACTTGAAAGGGTGCAGAATAGATTTACAAGGATGTTGCCAAGGTTAGAGGGTTTGAGCGAGAGGAGAGGCTGAACAGGCTGGGGCTGTTTTCCCTGGAGCGTCAAAGGCTGAGGGGTGACCTTAAAAAGGTTTATATAATCATAAGGGGCATAGCTAGGATAAATAGACAAAGTCTTTTCCCTGGGGCTGGGGAGTCCAGAACTAGACAGCATAGGTTTAGGGTGAGAAGGGAAAGATACAAAAGAGACCCATGGGGCAATTTTTTCACACAGAGGGTGGTATGTGTATGGAATTAGCTGCCAGAGGAAGCGATGGAGGCTGGTACAATTGCAACATTTAAAAGGCATTTGGATGGGTATATGAATAGGAAGGGTTTAGAGGGATAAAGGCCAGATGCTGGCAAATGGGACTAGATTAGGCTGGGCTATCTGGTCAGCATAGACGAGTTGGACCAAAGGGTCTGTTTCCGTGCTGTACGTCGCTATGACTCTATGACAGAAAGCTTAAGAAAATGGATGAGAAGTGTTTCTTTAATTAACGATGCTATTAACATAAAAAAGTAGGATGATCTAAATTCAGGGACCCAAGGTATAGAAGCAGTCTGGATAGAAATGAGGAATGATAAAGGCCAGAGGTCACTTGTGGGAGTTGCTGTACAAGCCCATGACAGAAAACAATGGTAGGACAATGTATCAAGGAAGAAATGATGGGAGCTTGTCAAAAGGATGCAATGATTATTGTAGGAAATGATTTAACCTCCATTCAGATTCGAAAAATGGTTTGGATGAGGAATTCATTGAATGGTTTCAGGATAATTTCATAGAGCAGTATGTAATGGGACCAACTAAAGAACACACTGTATTAAACCTGGTTTTGATCAAGAAGATAGGATTAATTACTAACCTCATAGTGAAAGCACTCCTAGTGCCAGTGATCATAATATGATTGAATGTTACCTACAGTTTAAAGGTCTAAGACTTCCTTTTTTAATTTAAACAAGGGCATTGTGAGGGCATGAAAGAGGAGTTAGCAAAAATGAACTACCAATTTAGGTTAATGGATAGGTCAATAGAGCCACAGTGGCAAACATTCAAGGGCATATTTCAGAAAGCACGCAATAGATACATTCCAACAAATAAGAATTCTAAGTGATGGACATGCTAGCCATGGATAACTTTTAAAAACAAAAAGTCAAAGGTAGTATCAAACTCAAAGAAAAGACATATAATTGTGGAAACATAGGTAATCTGAAGATTAGACAGCGAAGATTAATAAGGAAGAAAAAATTAGATTACAAGAGAAAGCTAGCCAAAAATATAACATCTGATCGGAAAAGTTTTTTTTCAGATACTTAAGAAAGAAAAGAATTAACAATGTGTTGCTTCCATAGAAAATACATTGGGGAATTAGTACTTGAGGGTAAAGAGAGCAGACAAATTGAATAGGTACTTTGCTGTGGTCTTTGCTAATGAGAATACAAGCAACATCACAGAAATAGCTGTAACTTAGAAATTGAAAGAGAGAAAAAAAAACCTTAAATTACAATTACCGGAGAAGAAGTACTGAATAAATTGTTGGAACTGTGAGTTGATATATCCTAGGTCCTGATGGATTTCATCCTACAGTTTAAAAGAGGTAGCTAGTGAGACTTGGTGTAAAATCAGAAATTGCTGTGTAATGAGGCAGGAATAATTAATGATCTCCTAGTTAGGGATCCTCTTGGAAGGGGTGATCACAGTCTGGTTGAAGTTAGAATACAGATGGAAAGTGCAAAGATAAAATCCAATACCCGTGTCCTGTGCTTAAGTAAAGAAGACTACGATAGGATGAAGGAGGAGTTGATTAAAGTAGACTGGAAGCAAAGACTTTATGGTGGGACAGTTGATGAACAGTGGAGAACTTTCAAAGCAATTTTTCAAAGTGCTCAGCAAAAGCATATACTAATGAAATGGAAGGACTGAAGGAAAAGGGGTAATCTGCCATGGGTGTCTAAGGAAATGAGGGAGGCTGTCAAAGTGAAAGAGAAGGCATACAAAGTGGCATAGACTAACAGGAAACTAGAAGATTGGGAAAACTTTAAAGATCAACAGAAATGTCAACACAAAAAATGCTAGAAAGAAAAGTAAGAGAGATTATAAAAGTAAACTAGCTCAGAATATAAAGACATTACAAATGTTTCTACAAAAAATATAAAATGAAAAAGAGTAGCTAAGGTAAACTTTGGTCAGTAAACAGAGGATGAGAAGAGGGGTTTAGTAATGGGATATGAGGAAACGACCAAGGCATTTAACAGATATTTTGTGTCAGTCTGCAGTGTGGAGGGCATGAATAACATACCAGTAACTGACAAGATGGCTAAGGTAGGTGAGGACCTAGAAACAATATTATTACAAAAGAGGTAGTGTTGGGCAAGCTAATGGAACTCTAGGTAAACAAGTTTCCTGGCCCTAATATATCCCAGGGTACTAAAAGAGACGGCGGGAGACATAGCAAACACACTTGTGGTAATTTTTCAAAATTCTCTGGGTTCTCGTTCAGTTCCAGCAGATTGGATAACAGCAAGTGTGATGCCACTGTTTGAAAAAGGAGATAGTCAAAAGATGAGGAATTATAGACCGGTTAGCTAAACCTCTGTAGTGGGAAAAATGCTTGAACTTATTCAGGAAGAAATAGCAAGACATCTCGATAGAAACTGTACCATTGGGCAGACGTAGTGTGGGTTTGTGAAGGGCAGGTCATGCTTACCTAATCTACCGGAATTCTATGAAGACATTATGAGCACAGTGGACAACAGTAACCCAGTAGATGTGTAATTAGATTTCCAAAAAGCATCCATCAGGGTGCTGCACAAAAAAAATTGCTGCATAAGATAAAGATGCATGGCGTTACAGGCAATGTATTAGCACGGAGAGAGAATTGGTTAACTAACAGAAAGCAAAGTGTGGGAATAAATGAGTAATTTTTCTGGTTGGCAATCCCTGGGGTGCCTCAGGGATCAGTGTTGGGAACACAGTTATTCACAATTTACATAGATGATTTGGAGTTGCGGACCATGTGTAGCATGTCGAAGTTTGCAGATGACACTCAGATGAGTGTAAAGCAAAAGGTGCAGAGCACTCTGAAACTTTGCAAAGGGACATAGTTTAAGTGAGTGAGCAATGATCTGGCAAATTGAGTACAATGTTAATAAATGTGAAGTCATCTGTTTTGGTAGGAATAACAGTAAAAAAAGACTATAATTTGAACAGTAAAAAAATTGCAGCATGCAGATTTGCAGAGGGACCTGGGTGTCCTTTTGCATGAATCACAGAAGGTTGGTCTGCAGATGTAACAGGTAATTAAGAAGGCAAATGGAAACTACAGGTCTGTTAGCTTTCTCATATGTCATTGGAAAAATGTTACATCGTATTATTAAAGATGTTATAAAAGGGCACTTGCATAAAATCAACAAAATCAGGCAGAGCCAACATGGTTTTTCAAAGCGAAATCATGTTTACTAATTTGTTGGAGTTCATTGTAGGGGTAACATTTGCTGTAAATAAAAGGGAACCATTGGGTGCATTATACTTAGAGTTCCAGAAGGCATTTGATGAAGTTCCACATCAAAGATTATTGCAGAAAATAAAAACTCATGGTGCTGGAGGTAACATATTAGCATATTAGAAGATTGGCTGACTAACAGGAAGCAACAAGTAGGAATAAATGGGTGTTTGTCAGGCTGCTAAGATGTCATGAGTGATGTGCCACAGGGGTCAGTGCTCTTTACAATTTATATAAATGATTCCGATGAAGGGATTGAGCATATAGAAGCTAAATTTTCTGATGGCACAAAGATAGGTAAGAAAATGAGTTGTGAAGTGGACATAGGTTCCTACAAAGAGATATAGATAGGTTCTGAGTGGGCAAAAATCGAGCAAAAGGAGTGTAATGTCTCAGGACTCTCCACTTTTTCCTGAAAAAAAAGTCTTGAACCTATCCACCACCACCACCCTCTGCCTCGTCGAGATTGTCCTCATTCTGAACAATGTCTCCTTTAACACCTACCGCTTTGTTCAGATCAAACATGTGACCGTGGATACCTGCGTGGGCCCCAGCTTTGCTTGTTTCTTGTGGAGTACATAAAACATTCCTTGTTCCAATTCTACTTGGGGGTCCATCCCACAACTCTTTTCTCTGATACATCGTGGTGCTTTCCTCTCTTCCAAAATAGCAATTTTGGCTCCAATTTCCACCCTGCTCTCACTTTCACCTGATCTATTTCTGTTTCCTATTTTCCCTTCCTCGATATCTCTCTTTCCATTTCTGGCCACCAGTATCCACTGCAAATTCACTGACTCTCTCAGTTACCTTTTGATAATATCAGTTTCCACAAGTGGACCACTGAAATGGCCACCTTTTTCCTCAACCGATGATTTCCACCACTGTGATTGACAGGGTCCTTAACCATGTCTGACCCACCTCCTGCCCTTCTGCCCTCACCTCTTCTGTTCCTGCCACAACAGAGATAGGGTTCTCCAATCTTCACACTTCATCCCACCAGCATCAACATCTAAAGGATAATAAATTGCCAATTTTGCCACTTCCAGCGAAATGTCACCACACATCTCTCTCCACTCCCTTGTCAGCCTTCCTTTCCCTATGCAACTACTTGGTCCAGTCCTCCTCCACGCTCCATACCTTCCCACATTCCCATGGCACCTTTCCATGCAAATGTATAAGATGTAACACATGTCCCTTTACTTCCTACTCCTTCATCGTCCAAGACCCCAGGCACGCCTTCCAGGTAAAGCAGTGATTTATCTACACATCACTCAATCTAGTCTCCTGTATCTTGCTCACATTGTGGTCTTCTCTACAGTAAGAAGACAAAATGCAAACTGGGTGACCACTTTGAGGAAAATCTACATTTTGGCTGCAACAATGACCCTGAGCTTCTGGTTCCCTGGTCAACATCTCGCTCAGGTTTGCTGTAGCATTCAGTAAAGCTCAGTGCAAACTGGAAGAGCAGAATCTCATTTTCTGCGTGGGATCTTGCAGCCTTCAGGAAGTCATATAGAGTTCCATAATTTTAGGACCTAAGTATCATCTTCCTTGTCCTTTCCCCAGCCCTCTCATCACATGGGCTGCTACCACAACCAACCCATGGTCAGCTACTAATGGTCCCCATTAGCAGCAATTTATTCTCCTATACTAACCATTACCTATTCCTTTGTCTGCCCGACTGCTATTCTCTTTTTCTCTGGGCCCCTCTCCCCATCTTCAGCATGTACACCATTTCCTAGCTACAGTCAGTTCTGAAGAAGTCGTCACTGGATCTGAAACATTTAACTCTGCTTTCTCTCCACAGATGCTGCCACAAGTTACTTCAGCGATTTCTGTTTTTGTCTCAAAAGATTACTTTACAGTTACAGCAAGTAATCAAGAAAGCAAATAGCATGTAATTTTTATTACGAGGGGAATTCAAAGAAACACTATGAAGGTTATGCGTCAGTTATACAGATCACTGATGAGATGACATCTGGAGTACTGTGGAAAGTACTGTTCACCATACACCATGCAGTTCAAACAAGATTTACTAAACTAGTACCTAGAATGAGCAAATTGTCTTGTGAGGAAAGGTTAGGCAGAGAAGCATTTATTGTCTGAAGTTTAGAAGACTCAGAAGTAAATTAATTGGAGCATAAGATCATAAGCGGACTTGATTGGGTAGCTGTGGAAAGGATGTTTCTTGTGGGAGAATCTAGAACTAGGGGTCATAGTGTAAAAATAAGGATCCACTCATTTAAGACAGAGATGAGGGGAAAAGGGAAATTTTTGAGGGTTGTGCATTGTTGGACCTCCCTAACCCAAGGCAATGGATGCAAAAGCTTTAAATATTTTTAAGCAAGCAGTAGATATATTCTTGGTCACAATGGAATGAAAGATTATTGGGGGTATGTAAGAATGTAGAGTTGAAGTTAAAGTCAAATCAGCCATGATCTTATCGAATGGCAAAGCAAGCTCATTTACACTTGTTCCTTGTTTTTAATCTCCATGTAACAGAGTAGAAAGGACAAACTTTGTATAATGTTTTTATCCTTTGATCATCAAATTGTTTCTACATTCAATGATTGTTTTTGGTCCAAGGATAGTCACTGTTGGAATGGGAATAAAAGTGATGTTTCAGTCAAGAGGGAGCAAAGTTATTTTTGGTATTGGAGATAGTCAAGTTTGAGGGGAGGGTTTCCCCAGCATTGATTTTGATTGTGTTATTAATTTGACGTGTTATAAATTTTTGGAAACTTGTAATGGTATGTGTGAGAAAACATTATTACCACTGCTTGATCTTTGGAAGTTATTTTAAGCCATCTGATTTTTCCTGTTTTTAAACAAAAAATAGGCATATTTTGGGTGAATGACATTTTAGTTTGAATTGCTCATTTAAAAAAGATCAAAACAGTCTATTCTGTGCCTTCAACTCTGTAACAGATGGAAAACTTTTAGTGAAATGGCAGATGCGATCGGGACATTTAAGGGGCTTTCAAATAAGCATGTGAATACGCAAGGAATGGAGGAATATGGACCAAGGGCCAGCAGAAAGGATTAGTTTAATTTGGAGTCATGTTTGGCACGACATTGAGCTAAAGAGCCCATTCTGTGCTGTGTTCTTCTATGTTCTATAAACAGAATGTTGTGCTTTCTAAGAATATGAAAATGTGAAATTGATATTGTTTCATTTTAAATTTAACTCTTTAAACAAAGTTGTCTGAAATATTGTTTCAATGTGTTGTTCAAATATTGTTTGAAACAGTATATAGATTTTCATTTTTAAAGGCAGTTTAATTATTAGATGTCATGTCTTATGAAGTCAAGTCATCCTTTCCTGCATAACACAGATAGTGAATAAGTAAAACAATAGATAGTTAAGCCTACATATGGATGGTTTCAGGAATGGTACAAATAGGGGATAAAAAGAGAACTGTTTATTAAATGCTTCTAAAATAAACTATTTTAAGTTTAAATACTGCACCAATCTGAAGTGATGTGTTAAGCTTCAAGACTTGTTGCAATTATAGATGCACCATCATAAATGTAAATTTAAATTCATGAATGAGAGATCTGGAGGTATACTCAGGGCAAACACTTTAAGCCCTAAGTGGTAGTTGCTGTTCACTGGGCATTGTACCAATCCTACCAGTTGACAACTGGGGTATCAATTTTTATTTGGTCAATTGTGCCAAAGTGAGACAATACCCTGAGCCTCCAAACTACTCTCATCAAAATAATTACATATATCTACATAAGACTAAAACTATTTTCAGAAAACATTTAGATTTATGGGAGGGAAGGGAGAGGAAAGGGAGGAAATCTAGTCAATCAGTGGCTGTTAAAGAGGCCCTTTTAAAAACAAGCCCATCACTCATCCATGAACCGCAATGATTTAAATCTTCCCATCATGTCTTAAACGTGCAATGAAAGAGCCTGTAAGGTTTATTACAGCTTGTTCTTGTGCCACAATAATAGTATATGAAAGTACTTATAATCCTATCCTTGTGGATTTGTTCACCCAAATGTGAAAAAATAAATAATTACAATTTTCACTCAAGACTTTTCACCCTGCTCAAATATCTTTCTAGACACATCTGTCAAACATGTTTTGGTGCTTGTCTGGAACAGAGATACACTTGGGTATACTCCACAGCTGAGATCTGAAAATTTACAGGCACTGTCAAGTTGAGCATATAATGATTAATTTGGTGACAATATCAGTTGGGAGGATACCAGCTGTTTTAATGTGAACAGAGGAATCTCAAGATTTTGAGAAAGAAAATGTGCAGATCTATAATCATCAATGTTAATTTTAAACCATTAAGATTAACAAATTGCAAGTCATTTGGTGATGGTGTAAATACGGAAGTGTAGCTAAAATTGATCATGAACATATTGCCTTTCTTTTTAATCTATCTTTAACAAGTAATTGCAAAAAAAAAGTGAAAGACACTTCTTGTAGAAGTAGAATGGTGCTTCGTTGTGAGCTATTAAAATGATGCATTTACCTTGATTGCTGTCTGTAATCTAACTCTCCTCATGGTGCATCTTACATGATGGAAAAAGGTTTGTTTTGACTGCAGTTTTAACAGGCAGCTGAAGCATGTCACATCATTTGAAAGATGAAGGCTATTTTTATTGCATGGCACTTGATGACAGATATTGTCAGCCAGTCAAAAGAGAGAATAAATAAATATATATTTCATTCTTCAAACTTGTTGATTGCTATTGCACAAAACTATTCTGTAATAGGGTGGCAGATATGTAATTCACATATTATAGTAAAAACAAACCGGCAACCTAAAATAAAAGTGGAATTTGCTGAAAATACTCACTATATACATTGATAAAAAGCAAAAATATGTTAATGTTTCAAATGCCGACCCTGTATCACAAATTAAAAGTTGAAGATATTTAGCCTCTTTTGGGGATACAACAAATGGGCAGGGAAACAACAAATATAAGAGTCAAATAGAATGACATATTACAGAGGAACTGCAAATGGGTTTAACATAGAACAAATCCCTCAAGCACTCTCGGCCATTCAATTCCCAACAAAAACCTATCATCCTTGTGTCAAATTTTAATTGGCCTAGGACTTATAACCTTTTAGGGAAGGGAGTTCTGGATTCCAGCTGCTTTTTATATGAAGACATGCTTCCTGATTGCTCCCCGAATGTGAAATTCAATTTTTAAGACTGTGCCTCCTTGTTCACAACCCTTCCAGAAAAGGAAGTGTTTCTCTAATTCTATTCTATTATATCTCTTCATTGAGTTAGCCACCAACATTTTCTTGTGTCTGCATCCATTTGTATCGCACGAGTGCCTGGCAATAACCACCTCGAATAAAAGAGAATCTAGCCATTATGTCCCCTTCCCATTCAATTAAATTACAACCACTCTATTTCCCACTATCAACATTCTGGAGTTTACCATTCAGCAGAAATTGAACTGGACAGCTATTTAAATATTGTGACTACAATAGCAAGTTAGACTTTAGGAATTCTGCTGCAAGTAAGTCATCTCCAGACTCCCTAAATTCAGATACATGTCAGGAGTGTGATGGAATGAATGCAGCTCCAGCAACATTCCAGAAGCGTGATACCATCCAGAACAAAGCTTGATGACTACCCCATCCACCAACTTTAACATTCATGCTCTCCACCATCTTGAAGATGTACTGTAGCAGTTCACCAGGGCTTCTTTGACAGCACCAACTAACTAGAATGACAAGACTAGTGGAAAAGTAGGAACACAACCTACTAGAAAATCTGGTAAATTAATCTGGTGAAAAACTAGATTAAATAAACTAGTATTTAATGATTTGTATATATGGACACTTAAATAAGTTTCTTCTCCCCCCACTAAGAAAACCAAATTGGAATATTTTCTCGGATCTGAATTGGATGGCCTCCTATTTTCCTACATTGAATTCCACATATCAAAATTTAGTCACTCGGTCTTTATCCTTTGAAAATTTTCCTGTCATCTCTCAACTTACTGTGCCCTCTTAGCTTTATGTTAGCTATGGATATAGATATACAACTCTTCATTACTTCATCTAATTGATTAATGTATCTGGTGAAATATGCCGCCCCGGCGTAGATCCTAGAGAATATCACTTCCTGTCGTTCTTATCTCCAATGTATTACCAACCCATGTTACAAGATCATTCAGCTCCATGTGTTTTCACTATTGCCAATAATCTCCTATATGGAATTTTATCAGATATCTTATTGAAGTTCACACAGAGAACAGCGGTATTCCCCGATCCACCATATTAGTGGTCACCTCAAATTTTAACTAAATTCATGAGATATGCCTATCATTCCAAATTTAAACGACTTTTTCATCAGTCTGTTTTGCTTTTGATGGTAAATTCAAATAATCTTCTCACAGTAAGGATAGAATTTTCCCAGGCAATGGTGCATCAGTTTGAAAAGTATGGCAAGATCAGGAAAATAAGATTCTCAAGGTCAAGAAAAAAGTAATGTTTTATGATGTTTGGGAAGGTAAAAATGGTAATGAAATTCTTATCCTTGGAACAACTGTAGAAAGAAGCAATTGTACAATAATTGGACTGATATGAGAGATTGTGGCATTGAAGTCAGAAGCCAATGAGGGATTGGAACAAGAATGAACCACATGTCCTACAGAAGCACGGGTGTAGCAAAGATAGTTGCAGATCCCAATAGTGATGCCTTTGTTCAGGGACAGTGATTGGAGTTGAGGTAAATTGTCGAGGACAAGAATCCATTTAGACATCAGAGGAGAGTGACAGCTGGCTGATAGAATATTGAAAGATGATCTGAAGGATCCAGTACTTGAGATGTAAAGGAAAGGGCTATCCTATTAAAGAGACAACTGAGACAATAATGCTTTGAATTGTCAAAACTGTGCATAATATGAAAAAATAACCAATTATTTATGTAGAAGGGAGAAAAAGGAAGACAGGCAAAAGTACCTGAATTGATTTTACATTCTTACTTGTTTTCAGGCTGTTCCAAAGTGCTAGACAGCTTACTTGAAAAATGATTTGGAAATTATTTGAAAAATTTAATCACAAATGCTTATTAAAAGGTGATGTCTATTTGCTTACAAAATACCCCAGCAGCAAGTGAGATGAATAGCCTGTTAGTCTGTTTTTGCAATTTTGCAGTATAGTTGAGGAACATATATTGGGTGGGTTAATGGCAGACTTTCCTTTATTTCAAAGAAAAAGTGATGCAGTAACTTGTGCATCCACCTGAACAAGAAGGCGAATTCTATTTAATGTCTCATCCAAAATATGATATCTCTTACTTATCAGCACCCCTCCACTACCCTGAAGTATTAGCCTAGATTATGTTTGCAAATCATTGGAAAGGGTTTTAACTCAACCTCATGAATCACAAGCTGAGACATGTTCATGTGATGAGAACAAGTGCATAATAAGGCTTTGTTCGAAAGTCTCACTTCTGAAATTTTCAGAGGAAATATAAAAATAAGAGAAGTTGAGGATGGATACATGAGAAAGCAGGAGGGGAGAACTCCAAAAGAAAAAGTTAAAGTATTGGTAGTAATTGAAACGTCTCAAAATAGCTCTTATCAAAGTCATAAATGACATCCTCCATGACTTTGATAAAATAAACTATTCTTCCTTGTCCTCCTTGACTTGTCTGTAATCTTTGATATGGTTGACCACATTACCCTCCAAAACATTTCCATCATTGTCCAGCTGAGTGTAATGCTTAGTTTCTCATCAGATTAATTTGAGGCACAATGATTTTATATAAGAACATAGAAAAAGGACCAGGAGAAGACATTTAGCCTTTCTCGACTGTTGTACCCATGTTCGCTATGGTCATGGCTGATTTCTCTCCTGCATTGTTGCTACATCAGCTAATTCACTTAGCATCCAAACTCTATCTTAATATACTCAACTGAGCATTCTCAGCTTGTGTTGTGGGCGGCCCGGTGGCACAGTGGTTAGCACTGCTGCCTCACAGCGCCTGAGACCCGGGTTCATTTCCCGACTCAGGCGACTGACTGTGTGGAGTTTGCACATTCTCCTCGTGTCTGCGTGGGTTTCCTCCGGGTGCTCCGGTTTCCTCCCACAGTCCAAAGATGTGCGGGTCAGGTGAATTGGCCATGCTAAATTGCCCGTAGTGTTAGGTAAGGGGTAAGTGTGGGGGTATGGGTGGGTTGCACTTTGGCGGGTCGGTGTGGACTTGTTGGGCCGAAGGGCCTGTTTCCACACTGTAAGTAATCTAATCTAAAACTGTCTAAGGTCAGGAATTTGAGAGGCGTGTGACCCTTTGAGTGAAGAAATGTATCCTCTTATCAATTGTAAATGGCCAATTCCTTGTTTACTACAAAATCGGGGCATTAAATCTTTCTAGCATCTACCCCTCAAGCCCTCCTTGATGTTTATGTTTCAAGACAATTACCTTTCATTCTTCCAACTGCTAGAGAATATAGGCCTATCCTGCACAAACTTTCTTCATAGGACAATCCCATCTCCTAGAAATCAGTCTCGAGAAACTTTGATAGGCTGTCTTCTATGCACATATATCTTTCAAGTAACAAAGTAGCAAGTCTGGCAGCATTTGCGGAGAGAGAAACAGTTAATATTTCAAGTCCTGTATGATGTTATTGAGTTCAGAATTCTGCAACCAAACATGCTGAATTACTCCAACATTTTCTGCATTTATTTCAGATTTCTAATATTTTCTGTATTTTGTTTTAATACTCTTCAAGATATTGTTTCACTTTTTTGTGTTGTTCCAAATCATCAAAATTTCTGTCACTATGCTCAAAATGCAAGCAGAACAATAAAATGTATTTGATAAATTATTGTAATTGGTAAATCATTTGAGGGTAATCTCCCTCCTACCTGTGACTCATGACAACGAACCATTAGTACAACATTGTGAATAATTTTTGGTATTGAAAATGTATTTGCTACTGCTTAAAATGTAAAATTTGTGTTTTATTCACTTCCGTAGGCAGTAATGTTGTTCAGCTCTGGTGTGTTTTGGATGGGCCTATTCTTCATCCCAATTACTTCTCTTCTCTGGGATGTGACTTACAAAGTGTATGTATGACAAAAATAAATGTAAAACTCTTTTTGAAACTCTTGGTTCTAAAACAAAAGTTATTCATTTTTCTTAAAGTAAGTGAAGTACCAAGCTGAAATATTGTGACAGTTCGAAGTTACGATAGTGGTATCAAATATTTGAATTATTTGATAGAATTTCAGTTCAGAGTGATTATTTTAAATGGCATGACTTCATTTCAGGAAGTTGTGAACCAAGGCAACTTTTGATGCTTTAGTAGGCTTTTGCAAAAAGAAACCATGAATTGAAGTACTAGGGAGAAAATGATGAAACTGAGATGGTACAAGCCTCCTGTTCTAATTGCACCTTATCTGTAATGGAATTTATAATCTGATGCTCAGTGTGCAAGCTTTTGGCTTGATCCCTTCTTACTTTTAAAGAATATTCAAACAGTGAAGCTGTTCTTTTAAATAAGTCAATGTTTCATTTTGCACTCTTTTTTGATTTAATTTCTATTTTGTGTAACTTTTTTGGCAGCTCTTCTATGCCTTAGTGCATAATTGTAAATGGTTTTCTGCAAAATCTGTGAAATACTATTCAAGGAAATTTGTTTTTCCAAATTTGAACGTTTACTTCCACTAGAGAATTCTAACGTATCTGTCATTAAGAATCAATTTAATGGTCATTTTCAGCATTAAAAGAACTTTATGTAAAACTCTGGTCGAAGAGGTTCAAGAATTGGAAGCCCAGTTCCAGGATCCAGGTGCAGCTGTGTACGGCAAAAGGTATAACTTGCATACTATACTTGATTTTTTTTTCCAAGGTACCAAGGTTTCTAAGGATACTATAAGGATAATATCCTTGGTTGTAAAAAAAAAATAAAGAATTAAGAGCAACCTCTATGATGGTAAATTTCTGAACGGCAACCTACAGAAGCTGAACTTCAATTTCAGTGATATCCCATGATCAGTGACCAGTTGTGTCAGTATGTATACTGACAAAATAGCAGTTAAACAGCATACACATTAAGAGTAATAATGGAAAGCCTGACAATAGCATCTTGCTTTCTTCTGAGTAGCACAATTGGAAAAAATAAACAAATAATTCTTAATGTGTAGATCAGAGCATCGTCACTTTGACTTGGAAGAAAAAACACTGGAGATCTGAATCAAAAGTTGGAAATGCTGAAGTCCCCAATATATTAATGCACATCTATTAAAAACAAGTGAACTGAATGGAGAATACTCAATGCAATTTGGAAGTCAAAAGCAAAATGACCTGAGATTTTCTCTTATTTCTGCTGAGGTACATTGATAACCTGAGTAAAACAGATTAGTCCTATATGATCTCAGAATTTTGAATATACGTGAATTGCTCACATTACTACAATATGGGTAAAGTTGTCTCAATTTTTCATCTCAAAATCACAAAACCCACAAGGTCCACCACTAAGAAGAACAAAGGCAGCAGGTGCATGAGTACACAACCTCCTGTAAATCTTATCAAAGTCACAGGTAATCCTGACTTAGAATTGTAACACCAGCCCTTCACTGTTGCTGCTTTTAAATTGTGGAACACCCTTCCCAACAGCAAGAACACTCATCATCTCCAAAGCAATTAGCCATGGTCAATAAATCTAGCCCTGTCAAAAAGCCCACATTTCATGAACAAATAAAATAAAATTCACATATGTGAATAATCCTGCCTGTGAGATAATCACTCAAGCCACACCCAACCCCACCTTCACCAATTATCAAATATCAATATTCTTGCTTCGGTTTCTTCAGTACTGTGTTGTCTCAACATTGTTAATGGATTTTCTAGGGTGATAGGATAAAAAGCAGTAATCTCCATTCTTTAATTGCAATTTTTGAATATCTTTAAATTTAATATCACAAATTTTGTTTAATTAAATTTTACAGCAGGAGTCATGTTAAATATCTGAACCTGTCACTTACTTGTCAAGCCTGACATATGTGAATTTTATTTTATTTGTTCATGAAATATGGGCTTTGTGACAGGCCTAGATTTATTGACCATGGCTAATTGCTTTGGAGATGATGGTGATGAACAGTGCCCTTGCTGTTAGGAAGGGAGTTCCACAATTTAAAAGCAGCAACAGTGAAGGGCTGGTGTTACAATTCTAAGTCAGGATTACCTGTGACTTCGATAAGCACTTGTAGGCGGTTGTGTACCCATGCATCTGCTGCCTTTGATCTTCTTGGTGGTGGAACTTGTGGGTTTTCTGATCGTTGGAAGAGTCCAGATTTAAATTTTAAAATTCAAAAAAAAATATTCAATATGGTTTCAGCATTTTGTTGGAAGCAATTGTTTAGGTTAAATTATAGCCATCTAAAATGTGGGCTTATTCTAATGAAATTAAGAAGAAACTTGTGTTGCTTGACATCAACAACATGAAGGCAGTCATGTCATTGACTAATGAATGTAATTCAGAAAATTCAAGGCTGGTGGGCTGAGAAATGAGTGGAATCCTGTGACTGTTGTAAAAAGGAAATAATGAGAGTAGATCGTACAAAAAATGAGATGCATCGACTAGTATCCGGTCAGCCTGGGAAAAAGCAAAGGTAGTTCAGAGGCTGTGGTGTGGGCAATGATCCATGACTCTTAGGATCACTAGAATGAGGTGCAAAAACTACAAGGGTTGGCGACCTTATAAGAAAGTGGGAACAAGTGTATTTCAGATGGATAGTTATGAATCAGTGGGATCATAATAACTGACAGTGGGAAGTCAATATTAGAGCTGAAGAGGAGGAGAAGGGAAGATGAAACTCTCAGTTGGTGTTTGAAACCATGGCTGATAGGTTGGAACAGTAGTCAATGAAAATCCCAGGAGTAAGAGAACGAGAAGCAGTAGCACCACTGTCACCGCTGTAGGAGAAGGCAAGGACAGAAGGACACCTTGAAACAATGTGTAACATTGAAATGAAACAAATTTCAAGTATTCTTCAAAAGATTAGGTGTTACCAGAACCCATGTGTTCCCATAGCAATATCTTTGTTCAAGATCACATGAGTAGAGTTGAGAATAGTTGCTCAAGGTGAGAACATGTGGAGTTGCCAGTGTTGGACTGAGGTGGACAAAGTTAAAAATCTCAAAACACCAGTTTACAGTCCAACAGGTTTATTTTGAAGTACAAGGTTTCAGAGTGCTGCTCCTTCATCAGATAGCTAGTGGGATAGGGTAATATAACAGAATTTATTGTAAAAGTCTGTGTCCTATGATCCTGTCCCATTAGCTACCTGTTGAAGGAACAGTGCTCCAAAAGCTAGTGCTTCCAAATAAACCTGGTGTTATGTGATTTTTAACTTAAAGATGAGAACAGGCAGACAGGACTGATGGTGAATTGGGAACTTGGATTATTCTTCAACAGCGATCAGAAAGTTGGGAGAACTACAATACACCTAGTTGTAAGAAAGGTAAGTAATTAACTCTTTCAGATCCTACATCTATTTAATTAAACAAGCTTCCTCCGATTTCCTTCCCACCCTGAATTTTGAAAAAAATTATTTGTTGGAAACCTAAAAGTCAAATAGCCAAATTTTGAATTAATATCTCCTTCAATAGTTCTGATCATCATACATTTGTCATTTTGATTCTAATTTGGAAATATTCTATTTACCTACAATTGTCCAAACCTTCATGATTCATCAATAGCATGCAGTATGTCCACGGAATTTTAGTTTGGGAAATTCAGTTAAAGTTTATTTAACACAAAAAGTCGAGTTATTACACTTACATTGCACTTGACATTTTACATTTTGAAATAACTAAAAATAATGGAGCACAGACAGGGAGTAATCAAACTGATCTTTAAAATATCGGTTGAATGGTTTCCTCCTGCGTTGCATTACTTTATACTTAAATACGTATTTAAAACAGTGCAAGAGTTTCTACACCAGGTTAGGTCAACACAATAAAATTTAATCTAAAGCACACGATTGTAAGACTAAACCCCATGCGGTTATTTTCTACCTCAGCGACTAGACATGAGATTAAGATGTCATTGAAATGACATTTATACCATTAATGCTATAAATAGCAGAAATAGCTATCTAAATATTATGGATTTAAAACGCATTTACTTTGATGCGAATTCAAACATGCTACTTAAAATTAATCAGATAAATTTTACATTATTGAATAGTTTGATTTGATTTATAAGCAGAGTAAACTGATAAGTTTAGGCCACAGAGAAATTATAATAGATTTGTCTAAAAAAAAATTAGTGATTTGATCCTCCTCAAATTTTTCACCTCCAGGGATCCTAGCCCTTTCAGGCTAACTATCTTCAAACTTAAAAATCACACAGCACCAGGTTATAGTCCAACAGATTTATTTGGAAGCACTAGCTTTCGAAGCGCTGCTGCTTCTTCAGATGATTGTGGAGCAGGATCATAAGACACAGAATTTATACAAAAGATTACAGTGTCATGAAGCTAAAATTATATATTGAACAAATCTTGATGTTAAGTTAATGTGTAATATTTAATATTTATATATTAAAGAACTGAAACCAGCAAGCCCATTCTAAAAGATGAAGGACTTAACAATCGAGGTTTGTTCAATATATCATTTCAGCCTCCTGACACTGTGAGCTTTTGCTACAAATTCTGTGTCCTATGGTCCTGCTTCACAATCACCGGATGAAGAAGCAACACTCTGAAAGCTAGTGCTTCCAAATAAATCTGTTGGACTATAACCTGGTGTTGTGAGATCTTTAAACTACTCAGCTCTCGCACCTTAATGTTGGAACGAGCACTAGTGTCACTAACTCTAAATAATTTGAATTGCCAGATATAGCTTTTATTATACACAATCTTGAAGTCATTGCATTTTTACATTTTTCATTGGAACTTGATGTTATTAGTGCACTAAGCCTGAATCCTGTGTGCCAAGCATACAGCCCACCTGCTGAAATCAATTCCCAGGGAACATAAGAGGCAACCCAGCATAACTCTTTCCTTAGATATCCCCCATCTGCGTATTGACATCCTTTCATTCCACTATCCTTAAGCAATGTCACTGAAACAAATTCTTGCAAATAAACTTTCCACCGATATAGTGCCTCATCATATCTTCACAGCATACTTTATAGCAAATTGATTGAATGCATTTCAAATATAATGTTTCTATGCAGGACATTGCATCTTCAATTTAAAATTTGTTGCCTTTTCTTCGTCACCATTCCTTGAGAACAGAAGGTTTAAAATTAGGGTTAAATGCTAAACAAAGTAATGCTCATTCCAGCATATCTAAATGTCCTGTAAATGTAACTTTCATCTTTCATAAGGCCATGTTGACTCTGCATGAATGTTTTATGATTCTTAAAGTGTCTTGCTGGAATTCATTATTAAGGAAATGGTATTATCTTCGTGATAGATATTGGCCAACTGGCTTGTTGTTTCCTGCTTTCCCTAGATTCTAGGGAATTTTTAAAGATTACATTCCATGGATTCACTATTTCTGTAATCAATTCTTTTTAAGATTCTGTATTATAGATCATCAGAACAAGGAACTAATCAACCGTAGTCGCATTTATTCTTCAATTCTTTTTCACTGGTGATGAGTAATTGTTTCATGTTCCTCCCTACCTCTTGCCCTTAGTGCTTATAGAATTTTTGGGCTGGGTATTGAAGCAGGCTTCCTATTGTGTGAAACCAAGAGTTTGCAGAAAACACATCCTCACTGGTCATGATAGCCGATAACCATATAGCAATTCAATAGCATGAAATGGCTGGAGGGCTGATCAAGGGTGAAACCTACACCTAATCAGATTGGCCAACAGCTCTCTACTCCCAGAAGTTGCAGTATCTAGAACTGCACCACATGCAGTCCCCAGTTTCTAAGTCCAGGAATCAAGGACCAGCAGAGGGTTTTGGATCAGAAGTGTGAATTGAGACCCAGGGTAGGTGGTGTCTTAATGGAGAGACCAAGAAGAAAGGCTACTGTAGGTCTTGGTAATCTGGTATAAAATTGCAACAAGTCAAGGATAGGTGGGAGGACCTCATAGGATTTTACAGACCTGTCAGTGAAGGACCTCAAAATTCTAGGGTTATCTGTACTCTGCAATGGTTGAGAACAGCAAATTTCCTCCACATCAGTGAATGATTTAATTAGGTGAGTTAGAAGAATTGTCCATTCTATTGTTTTCAAGTGTGATGTGGCTACAAATTTTGTTTTTTTATAAATGGCAATTTGTTTTATTCAAATTTTAGCTTGAATGTTCAAACTTTGAGTATCTTTTCACTGTCAGCAAATTCTGGATGGTTCAATGTAACTTGGTATTTTGTTTAAATGCAGAAGTTATTTTTCATATTATATTTAATAATTTATATATATTTTCAGATACTACATTTATAAAGGATGCATTTTAATTGTACTGGTTGGAAAGGCTTTAGACTTTATACTGGATGAGTGGTAATGGTCGATAAAATGGTGTGAATTTGACTTGTGTGGTGAAGAACTGTCAGATCTGCATTTAAATTTCAATTTATTGTGCATTAAATATATTCTATTTTCACAACCAGCTAAAAAAAAATGGACATTTTTCCCTAAAGCATTTCAATTAATTGTAATTCTCTCTTTTCTGAAAAGCTTAAGTGAACGAGCTCAACTTTTAAAGAATGTTTTTCGGAAGAATACTTTCAATCTACATCGTTCTGATTCTTTCCAACAGAGTTCATTACGTAAGTATCTTTTTCCCCAAGTATGTTCATTTGACAAACTTTTTCCCATAGTTTAGTAATTATGATTAAATCCTTGTGTTTCCGGTTAACTCTTTAGATGATTCTGTTATGCTCCTGTTTTCACCCTGCCCTTTCACAATAACTGCTCATAGAACAAGTACTTATGTAATGCTTCGTCATATCTGATCTGGGTGTACGTGTGTGGAAACATGTCCTTGGCTAAAACACCATCTGTTTTTTTGTCTCTAAATGTTCTTAGCCAACAGTTTGGTTGGAAGCTAATGAGACTAATCACAAGTATTGATAAGGGGAAACCATTCACCATCATTGAGAAATTCATCCATTGTTCTAAAAAATAGTGTCAGCATCACAATTGTTGCACTTCTGGAAGATCCTTCTTGAACATTTAGTACCTAATTGCATTGTACTTTATTTAAAGAGTTAAATTAATTAATTTTGTCAAAATAATGACAAGTTGTTTCATGATTCATTCTTCTGTAACTTGATGAGTTTTGTGATGAGCCACTATATTCTTATTTTCATAGATGGTTATGCCTTTTCCCAAGATGAGAATGGTATTGTGTCCCAGTCTGAAGTGGTCAGGGCCTATGACACCACCAAACAAAGACCAGATGATTGGTAAACATTTAATACATGGACAGCAAACAAGTGCTTTCACTAAGAGTGTGACATTGGACTTCAAATATTACAGATCTAAGTTTTAGATATGTAGCTGTAAAGATCTGCAAAGACCCAAATAAGTTGGTCTTTGTATGTTTCATGAAGGAGAAAAGTGCTAATCACTTTTGTTGTGTATTAAACAGACATGAACACTGTGCAGATCTATGTAATCATAAACTCTCTCTTTTAGAATATCAACACCTTAAAATACACATTAACCACAAGGTTGCCAGAACTTGAAATTTGTCATTGGTATACCTGTTTTTTGACATGTTTGTTTTAAAAATACAAACATCTAGACAAGAGTAATGTTTTGATTTTCAACCCTGCTCAGTGTGAACATTGTAGAAAATTGAGCACCACTTCCTACATTTTCCTGTTTATCATAAACTGTGACTTTTACCAATTAAACCCTGTTTTTTGATAGAATACTACTGATTTGAAGTGATGCACCTATTTGTGAACAGTATCTATATAAGTCTAGCATAACAATTCTGTAATATATTTTAATGTTCAAGTCACTGAATAGGAATCTGTTTAAAATGCTAAAGTATATCTTAGTAATGCAGTATTAAACTTGATACTAATACTCCCCTTCTGGTTGCCAAATCTTCTATTTGCCAAATTTAAAACTCTGCATGAGCCTTATTCAATAGTTTTCTAATCACTTCAGTTGTTAGAATTTGACATGAGCCCAATTCTCCAGAGTATTGTCAAAGAACCGAAACAAATTTCAAGTCCCATTTGTAACTTTCCTGCTTCAGTTTTTCTGAAGTGTATTTTGCACATGCACTGGCACTGGCTTGTTCAAAATTAAGTCTCCTGCCCTCTTGGCAATTGCTTCATGATTTGTGTTTTTCACAGGCTGTGACTATGGATATGCTTTACTCATTGCCCAATATTTGACTTAATTTTCAGAATGAAACAATGTAGTGTGTTTTCTGTGAGACGCTACATTTCCTACAGTACAAGCTTATGAATTTAGTGTTTTTTTTTTAAATGATTTAACATTCAACAAACATTTCAATACAAATGTGAGGGTTCTCCTTGCCCCACTCCACCATTTTTTGCACACATTTTACCATGGGTCTAAAATATGCTGTGATTTAATAATAAAATGAAGGTTTATTTTCCTGACTACCATCTCTTAAAAGGATAGTTCAAGTTCTGTTTTGTGTGAATTTTGTTCAGGTTATTTAATTACGTGTGTAAATGTGCCAATTTGAATAACATTTTAATTCCAACCTATTTTCTGGTGAATGTGAGCTAAAATTTGTTTGTTTGCTGTATATGAAATTTCCATGATTTAGTCAGCAATACTGGTGACTTGTGCCAAACAATTTGGTTTGCATTATTACTTTTTTTAAAAAAAAACTGCCATTTTTACAAAATCAGTACAGTAATTTCCTTTCTATTACATGTTGAATTAAATTTACCTTGTATTGAGTGTATAATTCTGTGGTTGTCACAATTTATGCAGCGCTGACAACAGAAACTTGAATGTGACCTCGCTATAGAACCTTAAGTGTTTACTTCATAGAGGAACATCCTTTACAGTAGTGTGTGTTTTATGCATTAAACTGCCTTGATTGCAAAGCATAACCCAGATTTTAAAAATATTGTGTCAACATTCCATTCAATCTGATCTTTAGTGCATCCTTATTTATGCGAATGTTTGTATAACTAATGTGAACAATAGTTTAATGGTTAATTTTTATCATTGAGTATTTGCCACAGAATATCTAGATTTGGCTGAGTATTGGCTATGAAACTGAACTTCAGCAAACAACAGGACATAACACAAAAACAGTGTAATCAGCACAGTTGTAATATTCCATCCTCTCCAGTAACTTAAAGGCAAATTTTGCCTTTACATTGTATTTTCCAGAAAAAAAAGCAAACCACTGTTAGAGATTATGATTTTAAAAATCATAAAAGGAATAGCAAATAAAAATCCACAAGTGTTTGAGAACACAAACCAGTTACTATCATCCCTTGATTTGCAGCTTGCTGTGCCCATGTGCTTTCTCTATATGCAACATGTTCTGTGTTTGTCAAAATCCTTGAATGAATGTCATATCTTTAACTACGTGATTACTTTGTGGTGTCTTTTAATCAATGATAGCTGTCGTCTTCCTCCGATATGTGAGGCTGACTGTGGTGTACTTGATTGTCCTGTCTGTATTCTTGTCTAACTGCATGAGATCAAGTGTTACATGTAACATTGTTACTGCATGACTAATTTTCTGATCTTGCAGCACATCTTCTGCAAGGTTAGAGACAAATGAAGCAGATTAGTGAAAGGTAACATCATGCAGCGATTTACGATGGACAAAAAAATTGTTTCCTGACCAATCATTGTGTATGTCCTGCATTTTGGAATAAAAATCTTTAATATAAATGAATGACAGCTTTAAATTATTTTGTAAGTTTGTAATTCACACTGACATATCCGTGTCCATTTGGTTCTGTGAAAGGTTGTATCCAAATAGGCCATGTATGGAATGTGTACGTTACTTTACTAGACTTAAGATAACAGAATAAAAACAAATGTTAAGATTTTGATACTTTTAAAAGATTGAACATGACTACTTCAAAATAAGAAATCAAATTTGAAAAGAATTTGCCTTGATTGTCTTGTTCAGCGTGACAACAAAGTAAAATATTTAATGCATGTTTGCTCCATTAGTAATATGGTAACAAAATTTGCTTTCCATTGTTGCCAGTCTTGCATAGTATTTAAAATCAATCTAATTCAATGATGGAATTTGACTTGAATGTCATGTAAAGATGAACATATTCTGTACATTGGATCAGGATTTTTCTGTCGAAATTTCCAGAATGTTGATTGAATTTCCCTGTAGTATGGTTTTGCACTGCATGAATGGTGACCTTCAAAATCAATGTTCATTGTACATCTCAGGTTTGTATCTAAGTTACTGTATGGAAATGCACTGTTTTATATTTTGTTGTAAATCTTCAGTGCTTTTTTTTAGTCTGTCACTTGCCATTGACTCTTGTAAATTGCATGGTGGCAGTTGCAATCCTTCAATGTTTTGTCTTTTGGTTGTCAAAAGGATCACATAATAAAACTAAATTTACAAACCCTGACTGTTTGTTTTCATGTTTTGTTTTAGCACTTATACAGCTATTTTCACATACTGCCAGGGAAGGATGACAAAAAGCAATTTATGTTAACTGTGAGGGGGTAGGTGGCATCAGCAATTCAGTACAAAGAAATGCGAAGTAGGTAAACGAAAAAAGTAAGCAAACACTAAATGATTGTGATCACCAAAAATAGGGCAACACAAAGATCCATCTACCTTTGGATTGCAGGAAGTAGATGTTAACAATGACAAACAGACCATAAGATATAGGAGCAAGATTAAGCCCTTCGGCCCTTCCAGTCTGCTGCGCCATTTCATCATGGCTTAAATGTTTCTCAGCCCCATTCTCCTCTCTCCCTGTAACTTTTGATCCCATTACTAATCAAGAGCCTTTCTATCTCTGTCTTAAAGAGATGTACTCAATAACTTGGCCTGCACGGTTCTCTGTGACAGTGCGTTCACACATTCACCACCCTCTGGTTGAAGAAGTTATACCTCACCTCAGTTTTAAAGGACCATCCCTTCATTCTGAATGCTGCTCCCCAATCCAAGTCTCTCTGACGAGTGGAAATATTTGCTCCACATCCAATCTATCCAGGCCTGTCAGTATTCTGTAAGTTTCAGTGTGATCCCCCTCTCCCCAATATTTCTAAACTCCATCAAGTACGGACTATGTTAAAGGAGTCTTCAAACACTCATCATATGATAAGACCTTCATGTCTGGGATCATTCTTGTAAACCTCCTCCAAGACCAGCACATCCTTCCCTAGATACGGGGCCCAAAATTGCTCTCAATGTTCCAAATACAGTCTGACCAGACCCTTACATAGCTTGAGAGTTATATCCTTGCACTTGTGTTCCATCCCTTTCAACATCAATGTTAACAGCCATTTGCCTTCCCAACACCTAAATGACCCTGCACGTTAATCTTAAGGAAATCCTGAAATAGGACTCCTAAACCTGTTTGTGCTTCAGATTTTCAATGCCTTTCCCCATTTAGAAAATAATCCAAGCCTCTATTCTTCCTATAAAAATGTGTAACGTCACACTTACCCCACATTGTATTGCACTTAGCATTTCTTTGCCCACTCTCCTAACCACTCCGAATCCTTCTGCAACCTCCCCACTTCCTCAACACTCCCTGTCCCTCCATCTATTTTTATGTTATTTGCAAACTTAGCAAAAATGCCATTAGTTCCTTCATCCAGATCGTTAATGTAAAATGTGAATAGTTGTGGTTCCAACACTGACCCCTACAGAACTCCACTAGTTACTGGCTGCCATCCTGAAAAAGATCTCTTTATTCCCACTGTTTGACTTCTGCCAATCATCCAATCCTCTATCCATGCTATACCTTGCTCCTAACAGCCTGGGATATATAGATAAATAGATCAAATCCACCAGTTCTCCCTTGTCTAACTTGCTCATTACCTCCACAAAAACTTCTAACAGATATGTCAGACATGGCCTCCCCTTTGTGAAGATGTATTTACTCCAGCCTATTTTGCCATGTACTTGCAAGTATTCCCCATTTCATCCTTAATACTGGATTATAAAATCTCCTCAATGACCAAGGTCAGGCTAACCAGCCTATAGTTTCCTATCTTCTGTCTCCCTCCCTTCTTAAACAGAAGTGTCAGATCAGCCATTTTTCAGTCTTCAAGAACCCTTCCTGACTCCAGTGATTCCTGAAAGAGGCATTGGTGATGATCTATGATCTCCTTCATGTCCTTCAGAAGCCATGGGTATAGTCGATCTCATCCAGGTTATTTATCCACCTTCAGACTTTTCACCTACCCCAGCATTTTCTCCTTAGTGATGGCCACTACACTTACCTTTGACCTCTGACTCTTGAATTCAGGGAGCTAGGAGAGAAGTTAAAAAGGACGACCTCTGACCTTCTGTAAGTTTTATGAAAACTCGTAGACAAAGATGAGAGTGGTCCTAAGGGAAGAGTGCTAAACTTGGCCAAGGTCAATTTTATCAAAATTAGGCAGGAGCTGGGTAACATGGATTGGACACAGCTATTTGAAGGGAAGTCCACATTTGATATGTGGGAGGCTTTCAAAGATAGATTAAAGCTAGTGCTGGATAGGCATGTCTCATTGAAGGCAAAGCTGAAAATATGTTGCTGGAAAAGTGCAGCAGGTCAGGCAGCATCCAAGGAGCAGGAGAATCGACGTTTCGGGCATGAGCCCTTCTTCAGGAATGTTGTCCTCATTGAAGGCTAAGGATAGGAAAGGCAAGATTTGCGAACTGTGGATGACAGGAGAAATCATTCGACTAGCCAAGAGGAAAAAGGAAGTGAACATAAGGTTGAGGCAGCTAAGAACACAATAGGCCGTGGAAGAATATCAGAAGATTAGGACCAGTCTTAAACAAGGAATCAAGCAGGCTAAAAGGGGTCATGAAATAGCTTTAGCAAGTAGAATTAAGGAGGATCCCAAAGCCTTTTATTCATATAGAAGAAGTAAGTGAGTAACTAGGTCACTAAAGGATAATAAAGGAAGGCTGTGTGTCGAACCTGAGAGAATGGGTGAGATTCTGAATGATTACTTTGCATCAGTGTTCACTGAGGAGAGGGACATGATAAATGTTAAAATTAGAGATAGAAGTTTCATTAGTCTGGATCACATTGACATAAGTAGGGAACATGTGTTGGGTAGGCTAGAGGTTAAGGTGGACAAATCCCCAAGACCGGATGGGATCTATCCCAGGTTGCTGAGGGAGGTGAGAGAGGAAATAGCTGGGGCCCTGACAGATCTCTTTGTGACATCCTTAAATACAGGTGAAGTGCTGGAAGACTGGAGGGTTGCTCATGTTGTCCCCCTGTACAAGAAGGGTAGTAGGGATATTCTGGGTAACTACAGACCAGTGAGCATGACGTCAATGGTGGGAAAGTTGCTGGAGAAGGTACTGAGGGATAGATCTATTTATATTTAGGAAAGAATGAGCTTATCAGTGATGGGCAGTAAGGTTTTGTGTGGGGAGATCATGCCTTACCAACTTAATAGAGTTCTTTAAGGAAGTGATCAAGTTGATAGATGAAGGAAGGGCTGTTGATGTCATATACACTGACTTTAGTAAGGCATTTAATAAGGTTCCCCATGGTAAACTGATGGAGAAAGTGAAGTCACATGGTATGCAGGGTGTTCTAACTCAATGGAAAAAGAACTGGTTGAGCACCAGAAGACGGAGAGTAGTAATTGAAGGGGGTTTCTCAAAATGGAGAAAGGTAATCAGTGGTGTTCCACAGGGGCCACTGTTGCTTGTGGTATACATAAAAGATCTGGAAGAGGGCATTGTTGGTCTGATCAAGTTTGCAGATGATGGAGTAGCAGAAAGCATAAGGGACTGTCAAAGAATACAGGACAATATAGATAGAATGAAGAGTTGGGCAGAGAAGTGGCATATGGAGTTCAATCCAGGAAAATGTGAGGCGATGCATTTTGACAAGTCTAATTCCAGAGCAAATTATACAGTGAATTGAAGAGCTTTGGGAAATGTTGATGAGCATAGAGATCTGGGAGTGCAGGTCCATTGTACCCTGAAGATTGCTGCATCAGTGTAGAAGATGCACAATGGGACTAGATTAGGCTGGGATATTTGGTGGGTATGGACAAGTTTGACCGAAGGGTCTGTTTCCTTGCTGTACATCTCTGCGATTCTAAGTCTGCTCTGCTATTTCTTCATGGCTGATACATTTCTCAACCCCATTCTCCTGCTTTCTCACTGTCACCTTGATCCCTTTACTTACAGTCTACTTAGGTCTGTGTTTCTTTTTGGTCTTGTCACTAGGGAAGTAGAAAGAACTTTAGACTAAATCGTGGGGGCAAGAGATCAAACTTGGGAAGATGTGGCAAATCAAAAAGTAAACTCACGGACAAAGAAAAAGTTATTGCTACAGGAAATGGTAAACGCACGTTGGTAGGAAGGGATAGAGAGTACAATTGTGGGTGGCACAGTGGTTAGCACTGCTGCCTCACAGCGCCTGAGACCCGGGTTCAATTCCCGACTCAGGCGACTGTGTGGAGTTTGCATGTTCCACCCCCCCCCCCCCCCCCGTGTCTGCGTGGGTTTCCTCCGGGTGCTCCGGTTTCCTCCCACAGTCCAAAGATGTGCAGGTCAGGTGAATTGGCCATGCTAAATTGCCCGTAGTGTTAGGTAAGGGGTAAATGTAGGGGTATGGGTGGGATGCGCTTTGGCGGGTCGGTGTGGACTTGTTGGGCCGAAGGGCCTGTTTCCACACTGTAAGTAATCTAATTCTAAGAGTAAATCAACAAATAGGATTATAAGTTCTACAAAGAATAAAATAATAAGACTGCTAACTCCCTATCTTAGTGCACATAGAATCCCTACAGTGTCGAAGTAGGCCATTTAACCCTGAGTCCACAGTGACCCTGAAGAGTGTCCCACCCCATCCCTGTAACCCCACATTTCCCAGAGCTAATCCACATAGCCTGCACATCAAGGCAATTTAGCATAGCCAGTCCACCTAACTTGCAAACCTTTGGACTGTTGGAGGAAACCAGAGCACCTGAAGTAAACACACTCAAACAAGGAGAGAATGTGCGAACAGTTGCCTGAGCCTGGAATTGAACCTGGATACCTGGTGCTGTGAGGCAGCAGTGCTAACCAATGAGCCACCATGCACATAGCATTCAAAACAAAACAGATGAATTGCAGACTCAAATATTTAAGTATGCATTTTGGTTCCAGTTGAAGCTGTTACTGCACAAGTGAGATTCTAGAATAAAACATATCTTGATAGGACTTCATTTTTTTTGGTTTAATTAATTAACATTGTGATTTGTTACTGAAACATATCCTCACAAAACTGCAGATTTCTATAACTACAGAACAAATTATTACTGCACAAAATAAAAAACAACTAAACAAGCTAAATATAGAAAACAGTTAAATTATGAAATGACAATAAAATGAAGTTTCAAACTTTTCCCTGAATCTATCTGCCACAGAGACTCAAGTACAAAAAATCACATCCCAATCTCAACTTCTTAAGCTTCTACTTAACTGACACCCTGCAGTTCTGAGGGAGCGTAATTCAACCCGAAACATTGACTCTATTTTCTCTCCACAGATGTGCCAGACCTGCTGAGTTTTTCCAACAATTTCTGTTTTTGCTTCTGATTTACAGCATTTTCTTTTCCATTTTTACCGTGCAGTTTCTTTATCATGGACCGTGGATTTAATTTGATGAGTCCTTGACAAGATCTCTGATCAACTTAGAAGTTTTAAACCTTGTGGGATCTAATAAACTGCAGATTTCTAACTAAACTTTCCTGGTGTGGAAGGATTACAAACAAAAGCCTTCTGCTGAGATAGGTGGTAATCCCTTCTTAGGAGGGAAACTAAACTAAACTCTGCTGTTTCCTGAACTAAATTAAAGTAAAACACATTCAATCCTCAAGTACTCTGAACTGAAAACAAAGTTAATGACCTTAAATAATAAGCTACCTGTCGTATATGCAACATCTTTCCGTCAACACCACAAGTCTTCAGTCATTTGCTATCTGACAAAGACTGAATTTAGGTCACCCCTCCCAAAGGACACTGACTTTGTTTAAAAAAGAAAATCTTACACAGAAGTAACCAACACCCATCTGCCTCTATTTTGAGATCCAACTTCTAAAAATTATATTAGTACTTCTAAATTATAAACCTTTTGTCTCATAACTATATCTGACAGCCATTGCAGAGACATTGCTACAGGAATGACATTGATTGGGATCTGAATTCTGAAGAGTACAGAACACTTGGGAAATACAGGAAGTGAGGAAAAGGTGGAAGGATAGCTCTGTTAATAATGGGTAATATTAGTACAATAAAACTGGATGATGTAATTCAGGAAATGGTTTGGGTAGAGATGAGAAACGATGCAGGCATGAAGTCACTTGTCACATGATAGGATGGAGCATAAAGGAAGAAATAATGGAAACTTGTCACAAAGGCACAGAGACAACCACTGGAGATTTTAGTTAAGATACAAACAAGACAAATCAGATATGTAAAGGTAACCTAGCTGAGGAGCTCATAGAAGGTTTGTAGAATAGTTTCTTATAACAACACACTCTGGACCCAACCAGAGAGTAATATGCAATGAGGTAAAATTAATGATTGATCTCATAGAGTCATAGAGATGTACAGCATGGAAACAGACCCTTCAGTCCAACACGTCCATGCCGACCATCTATCCCAACCCAATCTAGTTCCACCTGCCAGCATTGGGCCCATATCCTTCCAAACACTTCCTATTCATATACCCATCCAGATGCCTTTTAAATGTTACAATTGTACTAGCCTCCACCACTTCCTCTGGAGCTCATTCCACCCTCTGTGTGAAGAAAATGCCCTTAGATCCTTTTAAACCTTTCCCCTCTCACTCTAAACCAATGCCCTCTAGATCTGAACTCCCCCCAACCCAGAAAAAGACCTTGTCTATTTATCCGATTCATGCCCCCTATAAACCTCTATAAGTTCACCACTCAGCATCCAGGGAAAAGAGCCCCATCCTATTCAGCCTCCCCCTGTAGCTCATCCTCCAACCCAAGCAACATCCTTGTAAATCTTTTCTGAACCCTTTCAAGTTACGCAACATCCTTCCGATAGGAGAAAGACTAGAATTGCACGCAATATTCCCAAAGTGGCCTAGCCAATGTTCTGTATAGATGCAACATGGTCTCCCATCTCCTATATTCGATGCTCTGAGCAATAAAGGCAAGCATACCAAACAACTCCTTCACTATCCTATCTACCTGCAACTCCACTTTCAAGGAACTTTGAACCTGCACTCCAAGGTGTCTTTGTTCAGCAACACTCCCAAGGACCTTACCATTAAGCGCTTAAGTCCTGCTCTGAGGGATGGACCAAATAACCTAATTCTGCTCCGAAACCTTATGGTCTAATACCAGGTGAAACATACAACCATAGAAAGCAGGAGCAGTAGAAGGTCATTCGGCCTTTGAACCTGCTTCATCATCCAATATGATCATGACTGATCATCCAATTCAGGACTCTGTTCCTGCTTTCTCCCCATATCCTTTGATACCTTTAGCCCTAAGAACTATATTTAACTCCTCCCTGAAATCATGGCCTCAACCACTTGCGTGGTGGAGAATTCCACAGGCCCACCACTACCTGGATTTCTCCTCAGCTCAGTCATAGATAGCCTTCCCCATGTCCTTAGACTGTGATGCCTGTTTTTGTACTCCCCTGTCAAGGAACATCCTTCCTGCATTTACCCTGTCTAGTCCTGTTAGGATTTTATAGATCTCTATGATATTTGCCTTCAAGAGAAGTTTTGAAGACTAACCCATTGGTATAGATCCCACTTTCCTCAATATTAGTGCCAGTGCCCAACTTTTTCCATACTAATCTTTGAGTCATTTCTTAATCTCTTTAACCTGACTAATCCTTTACCAATTTGCATATGGAATCATAAGTGTTGGCTGCTGCCTGTTTTGTCTGTTGCTTATAAAAGACTGAAGTTTTCTGTGACCAGCAAGCAAATGACAACTGATTGTTGCTTTTCCATTTGCCTACAGACTTTCTGTAGCATTTTTCACTGGAAGTTTCAATCTACCAACAATTGAACAAATATAGCATCTTTTTACAACCCATGTGGACCCTGCAGGAATGAGACAACTGAGTACTTGCTTCCGCAATCTAACTAAATATTGTTAATTAGCAAAGCATAGTCTGACCAGGAAATCTTAGGATATTTCAATTAAATGTCGCAGCTGGAAACAGAAAGTAAAATAAAATCAGTAACACAATTTGATTAAGAGACAAACGAAAGAGATGAGAACAATTTTTAAAAATTTGCATTTTTAAAATCTACAGCAATTACTAAAATTTTTTAAATGAGTCCAAATTTATGACAGTTAATTTTTAAAGTTATTTCATTGTGGTTGTTTGGCTGTAACTAAGACCGGATTAGTGGTGCTGGAAGAGCACAGCAGTTCAGGCAGCATCCAAGGAGCAGCAAAATCGACGTTTCGGGCAAAAGCCCTAGGACTTTTGCCCAAAACGTTGATTTCGCTGCTCCTTGGATGCTGCCTGAACTGCTGTGCTCTTCCAGCACCACTAATCCAGAATCTGGTTTCCAGCATCTGCAGTCGTTGTTTTTACCTTGTAACTAAGACTGACCAAGCTGTTAAAAGATTGCTTCCACTGAATGGACAAACACCAACATTTTCTCACCTATTTACTATATGCCTATCAGGTAAGCACAATAATGTCACACTCTTCATGAATTTCAGTAGCAAATACCTCTGCAAGATGCTGTAATTATGCAGCTTCTGCAGGAGGAGGGCATCCTGAATTGCAGTTCTATGATTTTATGCATGTTATTGTATCTGCCTCTTTTGCACATTACATGTGACTATTAAGAACATGGAAGCAAAAAATGATCTTTACATGCACCAAGCCTGTCCTACCATTTATTGTGATCTGAGCTAGTCTTGACTATGAACTCCACTTTCCTGCAGGCTCCTCCTATCCCTTGTTCCTGAGAGAGATAAAAAGGATTTTTCTAACTTCATTTGAAATTTATTCAATGGTGGTGCATCCGTCACAATGAAAGATTTATCCTTTAACCCTTCCTTTTTTTTCTGATCTACTTGTTTCCCTCAGCAAAGTCATATGAAAACATGCCTAACTTCATTTATGTACTTGAGTGAGAATACCCAATTTTAATTATCTGCTGCTTAACTCAGTCTCTGTATTGTCCACAGTTGTCACACTGCTTATTTGATATCCAGTACAGAATGAGTGGTATTTTCCTCTGACTAAATACCTATTAATTTTTGTTAGCATACCCCAGCCTACCTCCAAAAAAGACAACAAAACCATGTAACCCCATTCAAACTCCTTAGCGATTGATTTGAATTCATTTTTAATCAAATCTAAAATATGCAGACACATTTGAGCCCATTTTGGTAACTATTTTATGCTACTGTCGTAATAAGCTTCATGCTTAATAGAGCCATAGGGGTTTTAGGGTATGGAAAGAGGCCTTTTATGCCATCATGACCATGCTGTGCCTCAGCTCCTGTCTGCCCTAAACCAACTTTGCAGCATTTGCTTTGAGCCCTGTATACTGTGACACTTCACAGCTTGATCATCTAATTATGTAGGATGGATTCCTGCTTTAACCACCCTTTCAGGCTGTGAGTTCCAAATGTTCATCTTCCTCAGGGAGAAATCATACTACCTCCCAAACCTTCCACCCTATATCTTAAATCAATTCCCCTGGATAATGGGTTGCTAATGGGAAACATTTTCTATCTACACTCTCTATGCCCGACATCATTTTGTGCACCTCAGTCAGGTCCTCCCTCAGCCTTCTCCATTCTAAGGAAAATAACATGAATCTATATCATCTGTCTTCAAACTTTAAACCCATAAAACAATATGGTGAGTCTCTTATGCACCCTCTCGAGTGCAATTACACCCTTCCCACTGTGAGTGTCCAGAACTGCATACAATATTCCAACTGTGGCCTAACTAATATTTTACATAGCTCCATTATAACCTCCCTACTCTTGTATTCAAGACTTTGACTAATAAAAGCAAGTATTTCAGATTTTTGGATTTGTGCTGTTTCTTTAAATCCAAATAGTATCTGAGAATCACACCAAGTGAAGGGGCAATATTGCAGTTATCTGATGGGATGCAATTTAGTCTGACACCACAAGAGCATAAATAGCTGTAACTACTTGTCTGATTTTTTAAGTATACTTCTCAGAAACAGTCCTGAGCTAAAGTTCTTTGGAACTGGCACATTTTCATAAAGAAATATAAGACTCTTGGTTTTAAAGAGTGTGTATGTGAATGATCGACCATTAGACTGTAGGTGTTTCCACAGCATTTTCGGTATCCTCCTTGCTATTAATGTTGCTTTTTAAACAGGTGTCTTTTGTGCTAACAAGGCCCAAGCAGAGATGGATCAGCTTGTCTATCTGTAGCTTGGTACGGTCTGGAAGAACCAGTAAATCAGGCACAAGTATACATAAGTCACAGGAAGCTTGAAGAGGCTGAGGTCATTTCAATAAAATATTACCATAAGTGAGAAGATAGTGTTTAAGCCTTTAAGTGAGAAGACAGGCTTTGGAATTATTGTCATCTGAGCTCTTCATTCCTGTACAAGTGGATGGCCCCAATTCTACTGGGTGAAAGTAGACTTTTTTTTCTCTTTAATAAATGTGAAGTTGAAGATCAGAGAAGGTCTGAGTTTGCCCAAGCAAAATCGGAAGGACCTCCAGCACTAATTTCATGCAGAAAATTAAACTAGAACAGCAAAAAGAAGGCACCTTGCTTCACAATTCTATTTTGCACAATATGATTTATTAAAAATCTGAAATTAAAATTGTTTTAAGTTAACAATCATAATTCTGGAATAAACATTTCATAAAATATTCCTATGCAATATTTTTTCGCTATACATTTAGTCATTTAAAATAGCAAAAATAATGACTAAAACAATTAGTAATTTGGGTGTACTGTAAATATGAAGGGATGAGTCAGAATTAAGAATAATTAACAGCACAGGCTTTGTCTATAAATTAATATTTTTAAAATTGAATATTTAGATAAGGCATTCAATAGGGGCAAGGTGGCAGAATGGAAGCAAATAAAAGATCCGTTTTCTCTTAAATTGCCAGTGCTCAGTATTGTTTGAAATTCTATTATTTGTTCCTAGTCAAATATTCGCAGATAGCTCTGGTACTTCAGCTATACGGAAGTTAAAGACTGTTTTCTTCATCTTACATAAACTATGTTTGTGCATTTAAAATGTTTGATTTTCGGGACTGGGATTAGTTTGATAAATCACACTGTCAAACTAGAGGCGGGGACTCTGTTGGTTTCCGCTTGCCTGAGGACGGTACATTCCACCTGCAAGATGCCAGAATGGGGGAACATAACAGTTTCCAGGGAGGGATATTCCAGGTGACTTCGGCGGTAACAGATGGGAATCGAGATATCCGTTCGCTTCAAGAAAGTCTTCTTTTCTGTGTGCACTGTAAATAAGTTCGTTACCAGGAATGCATGTCAAAAAATATGGAAAAGTAAAATGTGAAAAGTTGGGCCAAATGATCCTCCTCAAGGTCCAGCTGGGAATAGCCATTAGCTCGGGGTTTAGATGAGGAGTTCCATTCGTATTTACCATTTATCCCGTTAATCCGGAGCTCTACTGTTAGACTGGGAATGGTGAATTAAAATCCACCCCGCTGTTTAGCGCGGAGGCACTTTTACCACCCAGTCCTGTTCCCAGGTGAATAACTGGGAAGTACGGTCTTCCATCTGGAAAGGAGGAACAAGTGCTCCCAAAAGGGCAGCGAGATTCATTCTTGGTGTCACACAGCGTGATGGATTTCCGGAGAGCTCTCTCTCCCTATAAGCCCGCGTTGCTGTACAGAACTTGCTCGGCGTGCTGCGCGGATATGCTCTGAGCCTTCAGCCGGTTCTGAGTGAAGTCGGTGAAGCTTTTGCCTGTTGCGAACGGCTCTGGCTGGAGGGTGTAGGTGAAATACTGCTGGGGCATCAGAAAGCCCTGGGCCTGGCTGAGGTGTAAGGGCTGTGCATTCTGCAGGCACCCGGGGGAGCTGTAACCGGGCGGCGGCGGTGGGTGCCCTGACTCGGTTCTGCTGATGGAGAATCTGTGAATGGAGCCCCCGGTTGAACTGGAGCTAGTGGCAGTGCTCGACTGCCTGGATGGGGTCCTCAAATGTGTAAACGTTGGGATCATGGGAATGGTCTCTGTTTGGTGGCTCCTTATTGAGAAACGTATGGGCTGCGGATTTGGTTGCTTAGGCCTAAGGCAAGTACAACAGTAGACAGCAACTAGGGAACCCAGGATGATGAAAGCAATGAATATGGAGCCGACAATAAGAAACGGCATATAGACAGGCTCTGCAGAGAAATAGAGAAGAATATTGAATTAGTAACCAGCTCAGTGGGTAAGATATAGAAATTCAGGGGTAACTATCCTCAAAACAAAATATAAATTATATTTCGAGAGATTGCAAAGTGCTGGTACACGTTGGCAGATTCTAAAAGAACATCCCTAACCCCCAGAGCTCAGCAAAGTGAACATCACCACATGGAGTAAGAATGTATTTACTCATTGCCTGAGAATATTATATTCATGCAGGCGACAAGAATTTCGTGGGGAGCTGGTGGTTCAATGGTATTATCGCTAAACTGTTAATTCAGTGACCCAGCTAATGTTCTGGGGTCCCTGGGCCAAACCCTGCTGTTAGCAGATAAGGGAATTTGGATTCAATTTTTAAAAATCTAGAAGTAAGAGCCGAATGATGATCATGAAGCTATTGTTGATTGGTTCGCTAATAAAAGTCAGAGTCAAGATTAGAGGTGGTGCTGCAAAAGCACAGCAGGTCAGGCAGCATCCGAGATAAAAACAATGACTGCAGATGCTGGAAACCAGATTCTGGATCAGTGGTGCTGGAAGAGCACAGCAGTTCAGGCAGCATCCAAACTGCAGCGAAATCGATGTTTCGGGCAAAAGCCCTTCATCAGGAATAACCTGACCTGTTGTGCTTTTCCAGCACCACTCTAATCTTGACTCTGATCTCCAGCATCTGCAGTCCTCACTTTCGTCTGACTAATAAAACTGTTGTTCTGAGCTGGTCTCGTCTACACATGACTCCAGATCACAACATGTGGCTGATTCTGAACTGCCCCATGGGCATTTGGAGGTGGGTAATAAATGTGATGCCTACATACCGTGGATGAGCTGTATTTTTTTATAGAAAAACAAGTTATCATCAATAAAGGGATATTTGTGAAATATGATCTGAGTTATTTTCTAAATAATATTCAAAACTTATCCAACATTCTTCTCTGTTGGTTAAGAACATGAAAAGCAACTTTTTCCCAAGTTTGAGCCTAAAAAACACTGGAAATGCTGGAATCCAAAGTCGCCAGGCAGGAAGCTGGAAGAACACAGCAGGTCCGGCACCATCAGGAGATGGAGAAGTCAGCGCTTCGGGTATTACACCTTTCCCATTTTATCTTGAAGTTCTGGACATTATAGTATCATCAAGTTTGTGGATCACAGGACACAGTGAAACAACAATATGAGCAGATGGTCTCTAAACAGAGCACGTTCAGCGCCAGTGTATGGACTGAGTGATGTGCAGAGGCCAGTATCAGCCAGGACACAGTACAGCGTGAAATGCTGACCGAGCGAACACACTTTGTGGGTGGCCCATGCTCCTTGCTCACTCCAATCCAGGCAATGAACATGGAAAGCCGAAACGTATCACCGGTGAGCACAACTCTCGTCCCTCTACCAACTTAAAACAAACCATCTTCGCATCTAAATGTCGGGTTAGAAAACAGCCGTTCTCTGCTGATCTGGAATCTGATACCGCTGAGTGAGGGGATGGAGGGGGGGGGGGGGGGGTTGGGGGGATGTGAGACAGTGCCATATCCTGGGGGGGGGGGGAATAACCTTCCAGGCAGCGACGTGTGTATCATTTTCGCACGAAGTGAGATAGAAATTCCGTTAAAATGGTTCCCACTGTTCACTCAAGATAGGAATTACTCAATTCCTGTCGTACTAGCGAAATCCCCAAAGAACAAGGAAATCGGTGTTATTGTCAGATTCATTCATGTCTGTGTGACACGTACTGTTTACCCTTGCCGGACCTGAACTAGTGTTAAAATGGTTTGTTGCAGACATTGGGATAGCCTTTTCTCTTACACCAATAATTGTGTGGACAGTTTACTTCGCCCGTTGTTTGCAACTGTTTCACCCAAGAACCAGAAAATGCCGAGATACTGACGTTAATCGATCCTGCTATAAAAATCCTTGAAATAGCTAAGTCAGAAAAAAAACTCAGAACAAACTGATGCTTTTCAAACGAGTCTGTAACTCCCACTCCAATATGCCAGGTTTAGGATGCATTATTTTCAATAGACAAGGATTTGAACACTGTGCGAAGTCAAACTGATTGTTACAAAATGGTATTTTGAGTTATAATCCCGAAATATTCCCATAACAATTTAGAAGCAACACAAACAAAAAAAAAATTTAATCCCAATTTTAAACCCGTCCCCGGATCTTCCCAGTTTGTACATTCCTCGGTCAGCAATAATTCGAGCATATTTCTTTCACGCCGTCTCTTTAAGGATGCGTTTGACCTGATGCTGTTTCAAATTAATTTTACAAGTGTCTGTGCCTGCAAACTATTTGGGATCGATAGTTGGTTCTGTCGCACAAACAAGGGAAACAGCAGCATTGAAGGTTGGTTCTGTCTGCCCCCTGGTATTTGGCCGGGGCGCCAGCACTTGTTGGCTCACAATTTCATTCCCGAAATTATTCTGTGGAAACCCATCCAGTTCTGACAGTAATCCTAATGGAGTTAAGCCAATTGCGGCGTTTTGATTTCGCTCGATGTCCCTACTTGTGGAAGTTGCCGGACTCCCCCCCCCCCCCCCCCCCCCCCCCCCTCCACCCCCAGTGTACCTGCCGCCTGAGAGTGGGACATGAGGTGTGAATGTTGGCCACCCGGTCAGCTCCAAGGCCAAGAATTGGCCGTGAATTTTGAAAACTGTTTTCCGCCGAGAGTGGATTCCTCGGCCCCCATCCCACCCCTCAGTATCGGATACTAGATTTCTACCTGCAGTAAACCGGGAGTGGAACTCTGCAAATTTAATAGCGAGTGGAAAAAGTTTGAGATCCATCCCAGGAGAGCCCTCAGCGTCACGTCCTGGGATATTGCGGTTGTATTTGATAGCAGGGAGGAATGTAAAATGAGATTGGCTCTCTCAGGGTTATCAATACAGAAGCTGTCACAGACACTGGTTTAGGCTGGCTCAGCTTTCACTCCCATTATACATGGGGCTAATGCAATTTCATGCTCATCCGATTCACTACAAATTCACATCCCAGTATAAGCACACCACTTAAAGAGACACTATCCCTTCCCGTGTACCCATCCATCTCCTGCTGGAATAGGATCTACCATAAATTAAACTAATTGAACTTGACACCTCAACCCTTGAGCACATCGCTTCACAGTCTGCAACGGATATTTGAATCTCAATACCTGTTTGGAATCAAATATGTTATTAACTTTCTGTAAAGTGCACATTGTAAATGGGAGGCGGCAACAACTCAATCAATTATTTTAATTTTTTTTAAAGTACTGAAACTACTTCCAAATGTCCCTGGAGAGATAACCCCTCGCCCTTGCAGGTTCTTGCCCATGGAATGGTGAGTTCCGAGCTAAGTTACTGCAGCAAGTTGATTAAAAACCATTTCATTTCTCCCCGTTTTCTGGAAATCTAACTCCACAGGACAATGCAAGAGCGAGCATCTTGCATCAAGGATTCTGAAGTCTGACCACCTTTTTTTGCGAGTAACCTTTCTCAAATCAACGGATTTTAAACTGAGACTTTACATTCAACACACAAATAATTGCAGTAACACAGGCTGTGTGTTAGGGCGATGTCTAGAGTCACACACGACTATAACATTCGCAAATTAACCAAGAATAATTTGATTCTTGATTCAAATTATTAGAATCGTGCCGGAAAATTTCTGCGGGGACGATTTGCAAAAAAAAAAGCGGGGATTAAAAATATTTGCGCATGTGGGAAAAAAATACAAAATGTGACCATCCTCGGAATGTGATTTCAGGGGTTTATTAAAGAGCAATCATTACTGGGGGAAAGAACCTAGATATTTCAGAGAGAATGCCAAACCTAGACTAAAATCGCACTGTTGGGATTAGATTTACTTTTTCCGGTTCCTGGTATTCAGAATGAACGGATCCACTGTCCAAGAGTCAGAAATGCCGTGTCCCCCAGTCTGTCCCGGGAAACCGGCGTGTTTCCCGTCTGCAGTATAATCTCCGCTGGGAAACCGTAAAGACAAACTTTAGGGGAACTCAATGTTTTCAATAGCTCTTATCACCGCGGCACTGCATTCCACCCGGGCACCGGTTATACAGAAAGACCGTGTGCAGTGTCCAGCTGCAAACCTCGGCCTCTGGCTCTCCCCGGGGGTGGGCGCAGGGGGTGGGGGGCTGACACTTACGTGCTGAGTAATCGGGGTTCTGCTGCTCCCTGTCGTTGGTACAAAGCCCCTGGTCCAGCCTGGCCTCAGGGGCCGCGCAACAGTAACGCAGAGAGCAAGAGCCGCAACAGGTTGTGGCCTCCACTGTATCATAATCCTCAGGGCACTGGAAACCTTCGTGCCATTTGCCGGCATTGTCAATCCAGCCGTGGCAGAACTCCCCCTGAGCACCGCAGATGCCAACACTCCAGGCGAAGAGGCCGAGGACCAGGCAAGGTAACAGAGCCAGCATCCTGCCTGAGTCCGCTACTGTTTCACTCAGCTCCGTCTGGTTCACACTCATCCTATTTTGGAAAGTTCTCCTCACGGCACGGGTGTAAAACTTTATAATAGGGCCACATAAGGCCAAGATCCCCCCTCCCCCTTTTTTTAAGAAGGTTTGCAAATAGAAGTTTTGTTGTCCGTTGCCGGGACAAGTTTTTCTAAGCAATGCTTTCCATTTCTTAAACAATGAGCGGGCTCTTTTAAAATTGTAGCCTGCAGGAATATCCTGAAAGTCTCATTGTTAGCAGCACAACACCAGGAAGAAATCTCCAGCAAACCTCAGGTGCCTTGATTCAGGTCAATGCAGATCGACCCGAGGACTCAGCATTTGTCCTGTTTGCATTAGCAAATGGAAGGCAAAAAAAAATGTTCAGCTGAGGTTAAAATCATTTGTGAATCTGATCTGTTCCCCCCCGCTAGCGCCTAATGGTGTTTGGCACATAGAACTGCCCTTTACAGACAAAACCTTTCCTTTGAACCATTAACCGCTGACAACCAGTTGCAAAAAAGTCCCCTCCCCCATCCAAATATTCCTCGCAGTTCCTTCAGAGTAACGCTGGAGATTCCCGGGGCTGACGGACCCAGGTTATGGGCAGGATTCCACACTCTCTGACACCTCCCTCTCTGGGGCTCCAGCCCCGCCCAGCCGAGAGGAGCCGTGGAGAGCGCGCTTCCGACGCACGTGCCCGCGCCGACTCCCCCGCTGAGCGCGCCCCCGTTTGGGCGCTCCCTTGAGCTTGCGTGCGCGCAGTAAACGCGCGGAAGCACAGTTGGGAGCTATTTCAATTTGTAGCAGTAATTTTAATTCAAATTTGGGACATTTGAGTAAGATTCAGTCAAATGGTAAAACCCTGTGGAGATTTATCCGTGTCCCTCAGAGACGGTTGCTTGCATTATTTTTTAATACATTGGGTATTGGCTGCTGCCTTCCAACTCCAGCTGCCGTTGAGATGATGGTATGGAGACTTTTCCTTGAACCGCTGTGGTCCATGTGGTAAATATACTCCAAAACATAAAGAGCAATAGGACCTAAAGAAGTAGTAGAATTGTAGCTGGTTTGGTCGGTTAATTCTCCTCCACATTCAATGAGATCATGGCTGATCAGATAATCCTCAACTCCATTCTTACCTAGAACTCTTGATTCTCTTACTGATTAACGTTAAAAATCACACAACACCAGTTTTTGGGGCACTGCTTCTTCATCAGGCGATTGTCACCGGATGAAGGAGCAGCGCTGGGAAAATTAGTGCTTCCAATTAAACCTGTTGGACTACAACCTGGTGTTGTGTGATTTTTAACTTTTTACACCCCAGTCCAATACCAGCACCTCCAAATCATTACTGATTAATAATCTTCTCAGCTTTGAGTACACTTAATGACTCAGCCCTATAGCCCTCTGCGCAATGCCTGCGCAGAATTTCCAGTGTTTTGCTGTAACTTTGTTGGAACTTACCAGTCCCAAAGAATATGGTAAATGATGATCTACAGCATTTAAGACCACTAGAGTGTAGTGCTGGAAAAGTGCAGCAGGTCAGGCAGCATCCAAGGAACAGGAGAATCAACATTTTGGGCGTATGCCCTTCATCAGGAATGAGGCTTGTGGAATGAAGCTGAGTTCATTTTCATTTTCCCACAAGCCTCATTCCTGATGAAGGGCTTATGCCCAAAACATCGATTCTCGCACTCCTTGGATGCTGCCTGACCTGCTGTGCTTTTCCAACACCACATTCTTGACTCTGATCTCCAGCATCTGCAGTCCTCACTTTCTCCCATAAAACATGGGAGCAGAAATTAGGCCATTTAGCCGATTGAGTCTGCCTCGCCATTCAGTCATGGCTGATATGCTCCTCAACCCCATTTTCCAGCCTTGTCTCCATATGCCTTCAACCCATATCCCTTCAATCAATTAAAAATCTATCTAACTCCTCCTTAAATTTACTCACTGTCCCAGCATCCACTGCAGTTTGGGGTAACAAAATCCACAGACTCACAACCCTTTGGGAGAAGTCATTAATAAGGTAGATCTAAACTCAAGGTGGCCTGGTGTCTCACAGCTCCAGGCATCTGGGTTCAATTCCGGCCTCAGCTGACTGTCTGTGTGGAGTTTGCACTTTCTCTCTGTGTCTGCATGGGTTCCCTCCAGGTGCTCTGGTTTCCTCGCACAATCCAAAATGTGCAGGTCAGGTGAATTGCTCATAGTGTTAGGTGCATTAATCAGGGGTAAATATAGGGTAGGAGAATGGGTCTGGGTGAGTTACTCTTTGGAGGGTTGGTGTGGGCTTGTTGGGCCAATGGCCTTTTTCCATACTGTAGGGAATCTAATTAGAAAAAAAAACTTAAGGAGGAGTTTAATTTAATTTAAATGTTTAATATTGTTTCTTGTACTTGGGTACAGTGAAAAGTGTACAATGTCACCATGCTCTGGTGCCATCTTGGGTTACAGAATAAATTACTGAATAAATCATATAAATTTTAAAACACTGAATACATTGATATTAAATTGATGTAACTGAAACTCAAACAGCTTCAAAAAGTTTATCTTTTCCTCTCCGTAAAACTTCACCCCCTCTGCTCCCCCAGTCACTGCAGTTTATGGGCGGCATGGTGGTTAGCGCTGCTGCCTCACAGTGCCAAAGACCTGCGTTCAATTCCCGCCTCAGGCGACTCTCCTTGTGGAGTTTGCACATTCCCCCTATGTCTGTGTGGGTTTGCTCCAGTTTCCTCCCACAATCCAAAAATGTGCAGATTAGGTGAATTCGCCATGCTAAATTGCCTGTAGTGTTAGATGTAGGGGAATGGGTCTGGGTGGGTTGTGGGTCGGTATGGACTTGTTGGGCCGAAGGGCCTGTATCAATCTAATCTAATTAGTCTGACATTATATCCGTGGTCCTGCCAATGTGGTCCTTTTCTGCCACCACCATTTATTTATTGCACAGAGTTTCATATTAAACATGAAATATATACAGCAAGAACAATTTCACAGCTCCATTCAGGAAAGGCACACATAATTTAGAGATTTATAAAAAAATTAATTGGTCACATTATGAAAACTAGTCAAAAAGAACCAAACGTTGCCAAAGTATTATGAGGTATTCAGTTTGAAATCAGTGCCCCTGGCATCAAGAGATTCTGAATAAAACCACACACATGAATGCATTTTACAAATCCAAATCTGGAAATAAATTTAGATAAGCACAGCTAGAAGCTTGTGCAAGATGTTTGATGCAATAAGATAATGGGCCCAACCAGATTAAGAAGCGACACATGTCAAATGGTTGTGCTAACATTTTCAAGAAAGACTGGTAATATGCCACCACTGGTCCTGCTGTTTATTGGGGAGAGGTGAGAAACCAGACATAAAGGGTGCCATTTTGCACATCTTAAAAATGAAATGTCATTGCCATTTATTTAATTAAGTGTAGTACATTGAAACTGGCAAGTAGAGGAGGTTCTGAAAACCCTCTAAATCAGACCTCCCAACATGAATCTCTTAAATTTCTGGACTACTCCTAACCTTGTTCTCCTGTTTCCTTCTTCTGTTTCCGTGTACTCTTTGTGATCACAGCAGCATTCTATAGCAGACCACCATCTGCTGCTCTTTCTATTGTGTGCACCTGCTACGGCCCTCATATTTTGTTGCTTCACCTCTTCACATATGTGCCATCTGTTAGGCACCACCACACCAGTCCACTTTAACACATAGTCCTCACTGTCCTTTCTTCATTTTGAACAATGGTGTACAATCCACCCAGAAGCAGATCTGCCACTCCTATCACTTAGAAGTGGCAACAAAAATATAGCCAAAGGCAGGAGTGTTGCACCTGGTGAAACTGAAGGATGCATTCTGCAGGATGTTTGCCAACTTAACCTCTTTGACTGGACAGGTAGGGTTGTGAACAACAATGGTATTAGCATATCTTATGAATCCAGAGCCAAACTTGATGTTTCTGTAGAAATCCTGAATACAATAGCAAAACAGCAGTTTGTGGATGGAGAGAAGAATATTGCAATCATTCTGGTATTGCATTACAAGTGGATTGCAGTGCTAAAAGCTAAAGGTGACACTTGCACATGACATTGAAGTGCAGACCAATTCAGCAGTTTGGTAGAACCCAACAGTCAAACCAAATAACTTCTCCTGACTGTGTTTTGATTGTCGCTAAACTGGCAGTAGGGCAAAGATTTGTTTTTACTGTTGCAAAAACACTTGAAAGTTTGGGTGCTCACATTTAGACAGAACAATCCACTAAGACCAGAGATTTGAGCAAGTTCAATTTGGATAACATGTTTAGAAGGAATGCCTTGGGAAATAGTCGTGAAATCTTGCCTAATACCTCCCTCTCATATTTGAATACTTCCCTCACATATTCTAATACTTCCCTCACATATTCTAATACCTCCCTCACACATTCTAATACTTCCCTCACATATTCTAATACTCCCCTCACATATTCTAATACTTCCCTCACATATTCTAATACTCCACTCACATATTCTAATACCTCCCTCACATATTCTAATACTTCCCTCACACATTCTAATACTTCCCCCACACATTCTAATACCTCCCTCACATATTCTAATACTTCCCTCACATATTCTAATACTCCCCTCACATATTCTAATACCTCCCTCACAAATTCTAATACTTCCCTCAGACATTCTAATACTTCCCTCACGTATTCTAATACTTGACTCACATATTCTAATACTTCCCTCACATATTCTAATACTTGCCTCATGTATTCTAAAACATCCCTCACGTATTCTAATACCTCCCTCATATATTCTAATACTTTTCTCACATATTCTTAGACCTCCTTCACACATTCTAATACTTCCCTTGGATATTCTAATACTTGCCTCACATATTCTAATATTTCCCTCACATATTCTAATACCTCGCTCACATATTCTAATACTTGCCTCACATATTCTAATACTTCCCTCACATATTCTAATACTCCATTCACATATTCTAAGACCTCCCTCACACATTCTAATACTTCCAACACATATTCTAATATCTTCCTCACATATTCTAATACTTCCCTCACATATTCTAATACTTCCCTCACATATTCTAATATCTCCCTCACATATTCTAATACTTCCCTCACATATTCTAATACTTCCCTCACATATTCTAATACTCCCCTCACATATTCTAATACCAGCTTCACATATTCTAATACATCCCTCACACATTCTAATACCTCCCTCACACATTCTAATATCTCCCTCACATATTCTAATACCTCCCTCACACATTCTAATATCTCCCTCACATATTCTAATACCTCCCTCACATACTCTACTACTTCCCACACATATTATAATACTTCCCTCAGACATTCTAATACCTCCCTCACGTATTTTAATACTTGCCTCACATATTCTAAAACATCCCTCACGTATTCTAATACTTCCCTCACATACTCTAATACCCCCCTCAGATGTTCTAATACATCACTCACATATTCTAATACCTCGCTTACATATTCCAATGCTCCCCTCACATATTCTAATACCTCCCTCACATATTCTAATACTTCCCTCACACATTCTAATACATCCCTCACACATTCTAATACCTCCCTCACATATTCTAATACTTCCCTCACATATTATAATACTTCCCTCAGACATTCTAATACCTCCCTCACATATTCTAATACTTGCCTCCAATATTCTAAAACTTCCCTCACGTATTCTAATACTTCCCTCACGTATTCTAATACCTCCCTCATATATTCTAATACTTTTCTCACATATTGTTATACCTCCTTCACGCATTCTAATACTTCCTTCACACTTTCTAATATCTCCCTCACATATTCTAATACCTCCCTCACATACTCTAATACTTCCCTCACATATTCTAATACTTGCCTCACGTATTCTAAAACATCCCTCACATATTCTAATACCTCCCACACATATTCTAATACCTCCCACACATACTCTAATAGCTCCCTCACATATTCTAATACCTCCCTCACGTATTCTAATACTTGACTCACATATTCTAATACTTCCCTCACATATTCTAATACTTCCCTCACGTATTCTAATACCTCCCTCATATATTCTAATACTTTTCTCACATATTCTTATACCTCCTTCACACATTCTAATACTTCCCTCACACATTCTAATATCTCCCTCACATATTCTAATACCTCCCTCACATAGTCTAATACTTCCTTCACATATTCTAATACCTGCCTCACATATTCTAATACTTCCCACACATATTATAATACTTCCCTCAGACATTCTAATACCTCCCTCACATATTCTAATACTTGCCTCACATATTCTAAAACATCCCTCACATATTCTAATACTTCCCTCGCATATTCTAATACCTCCCTCACATATTCTAATACTTCCCTCACATATTCTAATACCTCCCTCACATATTCTAATACCTCTCTCACATATTCTATTACTTGCCGCACATATTCTAATATCTCCCTCTCATATTCTAATACTTACCTCACGTATTCTAATTATTCCCTCACATATTCTAATACTTCCCTCACATACTCTACTACTTCCCACACATATTCTAGTAACTCCCTTACATATTCTAATACTTGCCTCACATATTCTAATGCCTCCCTCACATTTTCGAATAGCTGCCTCTCATATTCTAATACTTCCCTCACATATTATAATACTTCCCTCAGACATTCTAATATCTCCCTCACATATTCTAATACTTGCCTCCAATATTCTAAAACATCCCTCACATATTCTAATACTTCCCTCACGTATTCTAATACCTCCCTCATATATTCTAATACTTTTCTCACATATTCTTATACCTCCTTCACACATTCTAATACTTCCCTCACACATTCTAATATCTCCCTCACATATTCTAATACCTCCCTCACATACTCTAATATTTCCTTCACATATTCTAATACCTCCCTCACATATTCTAATACTTCCCACACATATTATAATACTTCCCTCACTAATTCTAATACTTGCCTCACACATTCTAATACTTCCCTCACATATTCTATTACCTCCCTCACATACTCTACTACTTCCCACACATATTATAATACTTCCCTCAGACATTCTAATACCTCCCTCACGTATTTTAATACTTGACTCACATATTCTAATACTTCCCTCACATATTCTAATACTTGCCTCACATATTCTAAAACATCCCTCACGTATTCTCATATTTCCCTCACGTATTCTAATACCCCCCTCACATGTTCTAATACATCACTCACATATTCTAATACCTCCCTTACATATTCCAATGCTCCCCTCACATATTCTAATTCCTCCCTCACATATTCTAATACTTCCCTCACACATTCTAATACCACCCTCACACATTCTAATACCTCCCTCATATATTCTAATACTTTTCTCACATATTCTTATACCTCCTTCACACATTCTAATACTTCCCTCACACATTCTAATATCTCCCTCACATATTCTAATACCTCCCTCACATACTCTAATATTTCCTTCACATATTCTAATACCTCCCTCACATATTCTAATACTTCCCACACATATTATAATACTTCCCTCACTAATTCTAATACTTGCCTCACACATTCTAATACTTCCCTCACATATTCTATTACCTCCCTCACATACTCTACTACTTCCCACACATATTATAATACTTCCCTCAGACATTCTAATACCTCCCTCACGTATTTTAATACTTGACTCACATATTCTAATACTTCCCTCACATATTCTAATACTTGCCTCACATATTCTAAAACATCCCTCACGTATTCTCATATTTCCCTCACGTATTCTAATACCCCCCTCACATGTTCTAATACATCACTCACATATTCTAATACCTCCCTTACATATTCCAATGCTCCCCTCACATATTCTAATTCCTCCCTCACATATTCTAATACTTCCCTCACACATTCTAATACCACCCTCACACATTCTAATACCTCCCTCATATATTCTAATACTTTTCTCACATATTCTTATACCTCCTTCACACATTTTAATACTTCCCTCACACATTCTAATACCTCCCTCACATATTCTAATACCTCCCTCACATACTCTAATACTTCCTTCACATATTCTAATACCTCCCTCACATATTCTAATACTTCCCACACATATCATAATACTTCCCTCACGCATTCTAATACTTCCCTCACGTATTCTAATACCTCCCTCATATATTGTAATACTTTTCTCACACATTCTTGTACCTCCTTCACACATTCTAATACTTCCCTTGCGTATTCTAATACTTGCCTCACATATTCTAATACCTCCCTCACATATTCTAATACTTCCCTCACATATTCTAATACCTCCCTCACATATTCTAATACTTGCCTCACGTATTCTAATATTTCCCTCACATATTCTAATACCTCCCTCACATACTCTAATACTTCCTTCACATATTCTAATACCTCCCTCACATATTCTAATACTTCCCTCACATATTATAATACTTCCCTCATACATTCTAATACCTCCCTCACGTATTCTAATACTTGACTTACATATTCTAATACTTGACTCACATATTCTAATACATGCCTCCAATATTCTAAAACTTCCCTCACGTATTCTAATACTTCCCTCACGTATTCTAATACCTCCCTCATATATTCTAATACTTTTCTCGCATATTGTTATACCTCCTTCACACATTCTAATACTTCCTTCACACTTTCTAATATCTCCCTCACATATTCTAATACCTCCCTCACGTATTCTAATACTTCCCTCGCATATTCTAGTACCTCCCTCACATATTCTAATACTTCCCTCACATATTCTAATACCTCCCTCACATATTCTAATACCTCTCTCACATATTCTAATACTTGCCTCACATATTCTAATACTTCCCTCACATCTTCTAATACTTACCTCACAAATTCTAATTATTCCCTCACATATTCTAATACTTCCCTCACATACTCTAATATTAATCTCCCTCACATATTCTTGTAACTCCCTTACATATTCTAATACTTGCCTCACATATTCTAATACCTCCCTCACATTTTCGAATAGCTCCCTCACTTATTCTAATACTTCCCACACATATCCTAATACTTCCCTCAGACATTCTAATACCTCCCTCATGTATTCTAATACTTGACTCACATATTCTAATACTTCCCTCACATATCCTAATACTTGCCTCCAATATTCTAATACATCCCTCACATATTCTAATACCTCCCTCATATATTCTAATACTTTTCTCACATATTCCTATACCTCCTTCACACATTCTAATACTTCCCTCACACATTCTAATATCTCCCTCACATATTCTAACACCTCCCTCACATACTCTAATAGGTTAGATTAGATTACTTCCAGTGTGGAAACAGGCCCTTCAGCCCAAAATGTCCACACCGACCATCCAAAGAGCAACCCCCCCAGACCCATTCCCTTAATACTATGGGCAATTTAGCCTGGCCAATTCACCTAACCTGCACATTTTTGGACTGTGGGAGGAAACCAGAGCACCCAGAGGAAACCCACACAGACACAGGGAGAATGTGCAAATGCCACACAGACAGTTGCCTGAGGCAGGAATTGAACCCCGGTCTCTGGTGCTGTGAGGCTAACCACTGTGCCACCCATTTGTCACTCATCAGTGATCACTAAGTCTAAAGCCAAGAAAGCAAAATATTGTGTATACTGGCAGTCCAATACTTCCTTCACATATTCTAATACCTCCCTCACATATTCTAATACTTCCCACACATATTCTAATACTTGCCTCACATATTCTAAAACATCCCTCACGTATTCTAATACTTCCCTCACATATTCTAATACCTCCCTCACATATTCTAATACTTCCCTCACATATTCTAATACTTGCCTCACATATTCTAAAACATCCCTCACGTATTCTAATACTTCCCTCACATATTCTAATACCTCCCTCACATATTCTAATACTTTCCTCACATATTCTAATACTTGCCTCACATATTCTAAAACATCCCTCACGTATTCTAATACTTCCCTCACATATTGTAATACCTCCCTCACATATTCTAATACTTCCCTCACATTTCTAATACCTCCCTCACACATTCTAATACTTTCTTCACACTTTCTAATATCTCCCCCACATATTCTAATACCTCCCTCATGTATTCTAATACTTCCCTCGCATATTCTAGTACCTCCCTCACATATTCTAATACTTCCCTCACATATTCTAATACCTCCCTCACATATTCTAATACCTCTCTCACATATTCTAATACTTGCCTCACATATTCTAATACTTCCCTCACATCTTCTAATACTTACCTCACAAATTCTAATTATTCCCTCACATATTCTAATACTTCCCTCACATACTCTAATATTAATCTCCCTCACATATTCTTGTAACTCCCTTACATATTCTAATACTTGCCTCACATATTCTAATACCTCCCTCACATTTTCGAATAGCTCCCTCACTTATTCTAATACTTCCCACACATATTATAATACTTCCCTCAGACATTCTAATACCTCCCTCATGTATTCTAATACTTGACTCACATATTCTAATACTTCCCTCACATATCCTAATACTTGCCTCCAATATTCTAATACATCCCTCACATATTCTAATACCTCCCTCATATATTCTAATACTTTTCTCACATATTCCTATACCTCCTTCACACATTCTAATACTTCCCTCACACATTCTAATATCTCCCTCACATATTCTAACACCTCCCTCACATACTCTAATAGGTTAGATTAGATTACTTCCAGTGTGGAAACAGGCCCTTCAGCCCAAAATGTCCACACCGACCATCCAAAGAGCAACCCCCCCCAGACCCATTCCCTTAATACTATGGGCAATTTAGCCTGGCCAATTCACCTAACCTGCACATTTTTGGACTGTGGGAGGAAACCAGAGCACCCAGAGGAAACCCACACAGACACAGGGAGAATGTGCAAATGCCACACAGACAGTTGCCTGAGGCAGGAATTGAACCCCGGTCTCTGGTGCTGTGAGGCTAACCACTGTGCCACCCATTTGTCACTCATCAGTGATCACTAAGTCTAAAGCCAAGAAAGCAAAATATTGTGTATACTGGCAGTCCAATACTTCCTTCACATATTCTAATACCTCCCTCACATATTCTAATACTTCCCACACATATTCTAATACTTGCCTCACATATTCTAAAACATCCCTCACGTATTCTAATACTTCCCTCACATATTCTAATACCTCCCTCACATATTCTAATACTTCCCTCACATATTCTAATACTTCCCTCACATATTCTAAAACATCCCTCACGTATTCTAATACTTCCCTCACATATTCTAATACTTGCCTCACATATTCTAAAACATCCCTCACGTATTCTAATACTTCCCTCACATATTGTAATACCTCCCTCACATATTCTAATACTTCCCTCACATATTCTAATACCTCCTTCAAATATTCTAATACTTCCCACACATATTCTAATACTTGCCTCACGTATTCTAAAACATCCCTCACGTATTCTAATACTTGCCTCACATATTCTAATCCCTCCCTCACATTTTCGAATCGCTCCCTCACATATTCTAATACTTCCCTCACATATTATAAAACTTCCCTCAGACATTCTAATACCTCCTTCACGTATTCTAATACTTCCCTCACATATTCTAATACTTGCCTCCAATATTCTAAAATATCCCTCACGTATTCTAATACTTCCCTCACGTATTCTAATACCTCCCTCATATATTCTAATACTTTTCTCACATATTTTTATACCTCCTTCACACATTCTAATACTTCCCTCACACATTCTAATATCTCCCTCACATATTCTAATACCTCCCTCACATACTCTAATACTTCCCTCAGACATTCTAATACCTCCCTCACATATTCTAATACTTGCCTCACATATTCTATTACATGCAGCACATATTCTAATACCTGCTCAGATATTCTAATACCTCCCTCACTAATTCTAATACTTGCCTCACATATTCTAATACTTCCCTCACATATTCTAATACCTCCCTCACATATTCTAATACTTCCCTCACATATTTTAATACCTGCCTCACATATTCTAATACCTCCCTCACATATTCTAATACTTGCCTCACATATTCTAATACCTCCCTCACATTTTCAAATACTTGCCTCACATATTCTAATGCTTCCCTCACATATTCTAATACTTGACTCACATATTCTAATACTTGCCTCACATATTCTAATAATTCCCTCACATATTCTAATACCTCCCTCACATATTCTAATACTTCCCTCACATATTCTAATACTTCCCTCACATATTCTAATACCTCCCTCACATATTCTAATACTTCCCTCACATATTCTAATACCTCCCTCACATATTCTAATCCTTACCTCACGTATTCTAATGCTTCCCTCACATAGTCTAATACCTCCTTCACATATTCTAATACTTCCCTCACGTATTCTAATACTTCCCTCACATATTCTAATAACTCCCTCACATATTCTAATACTTCCCTCACATATTCTAATACCTCTCTCACATGTTCTAATACCTCCCTCACATATTCTAATACTTCCCTCACATATTCTAATACTTCCCTCACATATTCTAATACTGCCTCACATATTCTAATACCTCTCTCACATCTTCTAATACTTGCGTCACATATTCCAATACTTCCCTCACATATTCTAATACCTCCCTCACATATTCTAATACTTGCCTCACATATTCCAATACTTCCCTCACTAATTCTAATATTTGCCTCACATATTCTAATACTTCCCTCACATTTTCTAACACTTGCCTCACATATTCTAATACCTCCCTCACATATTCTAATACTTGCCTCATTTGTTCCAATACTTCCTTCACTAATTCTAATACTTGCCTCACATATTCTAATACTTCCCTCACATATTCTAATACCTCCCTCACTAATTCTAATACTTGCCTCACATATTCTAATACTTCCCTCACATATTCTAATACCTCCCTCACATATTCTAATACTTGCCTCACATATTTTAATACCTGCCTCACATATTCTAATACCTCCCTCACATATTCTAATACTTGCCTCACATATTCTAATACCTCCCTCACATTTTCAAATACTTGCCTCACATATTCTAATGCTTCCCTCACATATTCTAATACTTGACTCACATATTCTAATACTTGCCTCACATATTCTAATACTTCCCTCACATATTCTAATACCTCCCTCACATATTCTAATACTTCCCTCACATATTCTAATGCTTCCCTCACATATTCTAATACTTGACTCACATATTCTAATACTTGCCTCACATATTCTAATACTTCCCTCACATATTCTAATACCTCCCTCACATATTCTAATACCTCCTTCACATATTCTAATACTTGCCTCACATATTCTAATACTTCCCTCACATATTCTAATACCTCCCTCACATATTCTAATACTTCCCTCACATATTCTAATGCTTCCCTCACATATTCTAATACTTGACTCACATATTCTAATACTTGCCTCACATATTCTAATACTTGCCTCACATATTCTAATACCTCCCTCACATATTCTAATACCTCCCTCACATATTCTAATACTTCCCTCACTAATTCTAATACTTGCCTCACATATTCTAATACTTCCCTCACATATTCTAATACCTCCCTCACATATTCTAATACTTCCCTCACATATTCTAATACCTCCCTCACATATTCTAATACTTACCTCACGTATTCTAATGTTTCCCTCACATAGTCTAATACCTCCTTCACATATTCTAATACTTCCCTCACGTATTCTAATACTTCCCTCACATATTCTAATAACTCCCTCACATATTCTAATACTTCCCTCACATATTCTAATACTTCCCTCACATATTCTAATACTTCCCTCACATATTCTAATACTGCCTCACATATTCTAATACCTCTCTCACATCTTCTAATACTTGCGTCACATATTCCAATACTTCCCTCACATATTCTAATACTTCCCTCACATATTCTAATACCTCCCTCACATATTCTAATACTTGCCTCACATATTCCAATACTTCCCTCAATAATTCTAATACTTGCCTCACATATTCTAATACTTCCCTCACATTTTCTAACACTTCCCTCACATATTCTAATACCTCCCTCACATATTCTAATACTTCCCTCACATATTCTAAAACCTCCCTCACATGTTCTAATACTGGCCTCACATATTCTAATACTTGCCTCACATATTCTAATACCTCCCTCACATATTCTAATACTTGCCTCACATATTCTAATACCTGCCTCACATATTCTAATACTTCCCTCACGTATTCTAATACTTCCCTCACATATTCTAATAACTCCCTCACATATTCTAATACTTCCCTCACATATTATAATACTTCCCTCATACATTCTAATACCTCCCTCACGGACTCTAATACTTCCCGCACATATTCTAATATCCCCCTCACATATTCTAATACCTCCATCACATATTCTAATACTTGCCTCACATATTCTAATACCTCCATCTGATATTCTAATACTTGCATCACATATTCTGCCCAGCTGCATCTGCAAATTCTTGCCCTTAGGCCCCTCTGATCTATTTCCTGGTCCATCAGGTTAAGTGGCTGAATACGAGCGTGGGAATATTGAGTACACACTGTAATTTAATCCTGTTCTTGTGTAGGTTAGTTCAAAATCAAATGTGCCACATATTTCAAAGCCGCCTATAAGGATCTATCCTTGGAAAGTTACCAAGTACATGTGTATTCGAGCAAGGACAACATGCCAGTGAGCGTACTCATAACCTAGTGCCTCATTTTATAAGGCCAGCCTGTAAACTGATAACTGCACCATCGCATGCCAGCCAAAAAACTATGTAGAATATTGGTAAGTATCAAGGAGTCCAGCTCACAGGACATAAAAACAATGTTTCTTCTCTTTGTATACAGCCCCTCTGGGCTGAGGATGACTTTATTCCATGAAGAATTATGATCCCTGTTAAACAGTGTAATGCTAGACAGCCATGGGTGCTTGCAGAGGCCTGTTGGTGAGAGACTCTGTTTCCTCACACTGTTTCTGCTGGACCTCCATCTGACCCATTTGGCAATGCCTAAGATGGTTGGCACTTTTGCGATTTATTCTTCTCTGGTTTGAGAAGTCCAAACCAAGAAATTCCCATGAATCGGTGAGGATGTTGCATTTTTTTGGGCTGCATTGAGAAGATTCTTGTAGCGTCTTCTCTGTTCTCCTGGTAAAAGGTTGGGTAGAGAGCTTGTTCTGAGTGTCTTCTATCAGGCATGTGAATGAAATGACCTGTATAATGCTGTGGAAATCAGTGACCAGTGCCTCCAGGCTCAGGGGTGTTGATATTGGAGCACTTCTCCTGCCATTGGATTTATAGGATTTACAGAGGCATTGCTGGTGATGTTTCTCTCAGAATTTGAGAGGCTCGCGCTTTGACACATACAAAGGACAGGTAGCACCATTGCTCTGTAGATTATGAGCTTAGTGCTGGTTTTAGAACATAGAACATAGAAACGTACAGCACAGAATAGGCCCTTTGGCCCACGATGTTGTGTCGAGGTTTAATCCTAATATAAAATATAGTAACTTAACCAACGCACCCCTCAACTCGCTGCTATCCATGTGCATGTCCAGCAGTCACTTAAATGTCCCTAATGACTCTGCTTCCACCACCTCAACTGGCAACGCATTCCATACATTTACAACTCTCTGCATAAAGAACCTACCTCTGAAGTCTCCTCTATACCTTTTCCCTAATATCTTCAAATTATGACTTCTCATATCAGTCAATCCTGCCCTGAGGAAAAGTCTCTGGCTATTGACTCTATCTATTCTCTGATTATCTTGTATACCTCGATCAGGTCTCCTCTCTTTCTCCTTCTCTCGACAGAGACAAGTCCAAGCTTAGTCAACCTTTCTTTATAAGGCAAGCCCTCCAGTCCAGGCAGCATCCTGGTAAACCTTCTTTGCACACTCTCCAAAGCCTCTGTATCTTTCTTATAGTAGGGCGACCAGAACTGACACAATATTCCAAGTGTGGCCTCACCAAGGACTTGTAGAGCTGTAGCAAAACCTCACAACTCTTAAACTCGATCCCTCTGTTAATGAAAGCCAAAACATCATATGCTTTCTAAACAACCCTATCCACTTGGGTGTAACTTTGAGGGATCTATCTACTTGCCCACCCAGATCCCCATGTTCCTCCACACTGCCAAGAATCCTGTCTTTAATCCTATATTCAGCATTCAAGTTCGACCTTCCAAAATGCATCACTTTGCATTTATCCAGGTTGAACTCCATCTGCCATTTCTCAGCCCAGCTCTGCATCCTGTCTATGTCACGCTGCAGCCTGCAATAGCCCTTAATACTATCGACGACACCTCCAACTTTTGTGTCATCTGCAAATACTAACCCACCCCTCAACCTCCTCATCCAAGTCATTTATAAAAACTACAAAGAGCAGAGGCCCAAGAACGGAGCGCTGCAGGACCCCATTCAACACTGACCTCCAGGCAGAATACTTTCTATCTAAACCACTCTCTGCCTTCTGTCAGCCAGCCAATTCTGAATCCAGATAGCCAAATCTCTCTGTATACCTCGATCAGGTCTCCCCTCTTCCTCCTTCTCTCCACAGAGACAAGTCCAAGCTTATACAACCTTTCTTCATAACACAAGCCCTCCAGTCCAGGCTTTATGAATGCGCCTACCATGGGGAACCTTACCAAATGCCTTGCTGAATTCCAAATATACCACATCCACTGCTCAACTTTCGTCAACCTGTCTTGGCACCTCCTCAAAGAACTCAATAAGATTTGTGGGGCATGACCTGCCCCTCACAAAGCCATGCTGACTGCCTTTAATCACACTATGCTTTGCCAAATAGTCATAAATCCTATCCCTCTGAATTCTTTCCAAAACTTTGCTGACCATAGACGTGAGACTGACTGGTCTGTAATTGCCAGGATTTCCCTATTACCCTTCTTGAAAAGAGGATCAACATTCGCCTCCTTCCAATCCTCCGGTACGACTCCCATGGAGAGTGAGGAAGCAAATATCCTAACCAATGGCTTAGCAACCTTCTTTCTCATTTATCGGAGCAGCCTAGGATAAATCTGGTCTGGCCCTGGAGACTTATCAATCTTAATGTTTTCCAAAATTTCCAGCACATCAACTTCATCGATCTTGATCTGGTCAAGATTGTATCCCAGCTCCTCAAAGTTTTCATTTACAACAAGTTCCCTTTCCTTGGTGAAAACCAAAGCAAAAATCTCATTTAGGGCTTCCCCTATCTGCTCAGACTCCACGCACAAGTTCCCTCCGCTATCCCTGATCAGCCCTACCTTCTCCCTGATCATTCTCTTATTCCTCACATACGAGTAAAACACCTTTGGGTTCTCCCTAATCGTTCTTGTCAAGCCTTTTTCGTGCTCCCTCCTGGCTCTCCTCAGTCCAGTTCTGAGCTCCTGACAAAAACGGCTCCATCCAAACCATCTGCACTTGGGAGGTTCCAGTCGATATTGGGAAAGTTGAAATCACCCATAACAACAACCCTGCTACTTCTGCATTTTTCCAGAATCTGCCTGCCTACGAGAATCTCTCTACTGCTAATAGGTGGTCTGCAGAAAACCCTTAATGAGGTGGCTGTTCCCTTGCTGCTTCTATCTTCCACCCATACTGACTCAGTAGACAGACCTTCCTCAACAACTTTCGTTTCTGTAGCTGTGATGCACCCTCTGATTAACAATGCTACACCCCCTCCTCTTTTTCCACCGTCCCTGTTCTTTTTAAACATTCTAAACCCTGGAACATCAAGCAACCACTACTGCCCCGTGAAATCCACGTCTCTGTTATGGCCACAACATCATAGCCCCAAGTACTGACCCACGCTCTAAATTCGACACTCTTATTTCGGACACTCCTTGCGTTAAAGCAGACACACTTTAACCGATCCCTTTGTTTCATCGCGTGAGAAACCTTCCTGATAGATTCAATACATCCTGTCACTGCCCCATCCGCAACTGACCCCCTCTCAGACATGTGGCTCTGATTCCCATCCCCCCGCCAAACTAGTTTAAACCCTCCTGAACCACACGAGCAAATCTCCCATCCAGGAGATTCGTGCCCCTCCAGTTCAGGTGCAACCTATCCTTCATGTATAGGTCCCACCTTCCCCGGAAGGTATCCCAATGGTCTAGGTATCTGAAGCCCTCCCTCCTGCACAAGCCTCACAGACACGCGTTAAGCTGCATTCGCTGCCTGTTCCCCATCTCACTATCCCATGGCACCGGTAGCAAACCCAAGATCACTACTCTAGCCATCCTGCTCTTCAGCGTCCAACCTAACTCTCTGTAGTCACTTTTCAGATCCTCAATCCCTTTCCTGGCTATATCATTGGTGCCAATATGTACCACGACTTCTGGCTGCTCTCCCTCCCCCTTCAGAATCCTGTAAACGCGATCGACGACATCCCGGACCCTGGCACCGGGGAGGCAACATTACCTCCAGGAGTCCCGTTCCTGACCACAAAATCTCCTGTCAATCTGTCTGACTATTGAGTCCCCTACCACTAGCACTTTTCCATTCTCTCCCCTTCCCTTCTGAGCCACAGTGCCAGGCTCAGTGCCAGAGCCCTGACAACTATGGCTTTCCCCTGGTAGGCTTTCTCTACTAGCAGTATCCACAACAGTATACTTATTGCTGAGGGGAATGGCCACAGCGGATCCCTGCCCTGAACATCGATTCCCTTTCCTCGCCCTGCCAGTAACCCAGCTGTCCTTATCCTGTGTCTGGGGAGTGACCACCTCCCTGTACATCCTCTCAATTTCCCCCTCAGTCTCTCAAATGATCTGTAGTTCATCCAGTTCCAGCTCCAGTTCCCTAACTCGGTTTCCGAGGAGTCATAGAGTCACAGAGATGTACAGCATGGAAACAGACCCTTCGGTCCAACTCGTCCACGCCGACCAGATATCCCAACCCAATCTAGTCCCACCTGCCAGCACCTGGCCCATATCCCTCCAAACCCTTCCTATTCACATACCCATCCAAATGCCTCTTAAATGTTGCAGTTGTACCAGCCTCCACCACTTCCTCTGCCAGCTCATTCCATACACGTACCACCCTCTTCATGAAAAAGTTGCTACTTTTATATCTTTCCCCTCTCACCCTAAACCTATGCCCTCTAGTTCTGGACTTCCCAACTCCAAGGAAAAAACTTTGTCTATTTATCCTATCCATGCCCCTCATAATTTTGTAAACCTCGAGAAGGTCACTCCTCAGCCTCCAACGCTCCAGGGAAAACAGCCCCAGCCTGTTCAGCCTCTCCCTATAGATCAAATCCTCTAACCCTGGCAACATCCTTGTAAATCTTTTCTGAACCCTTTCACATTTCACAACATTGTTCCGATAGGAAGGAGACCAGAATTGCACACAATACTCCAACAGTGGTCTAACCAATGTCCTGTACAGCTGCAACATGACCTCCCAACTTCTGTACTCAATACTTTGACCAATAAAAGAAAGCATGCCAAACACCTTCTTCACTATCCTATCTACCTGCGTTTCCACTTTCAAGAAGTTACGAACTTGCACTCCAAGGTCTCTTTGTTCAGCAATACTCCCTAGGATCTTACCATTAAGTATATAAGTCCTGCTAAGATTTGCTTTCCCAAAATGCAGCACCTCGCATTTGTCTGAATTAAACTCCATCTGCCACGTCCCGGCCCATTGGCCTACCTGATAAAGATCCTGTTGTAATCTGAGGTAACTCTCTTCGCTGTCCACTACACCTCCAATTTTTGTGTCATCTACAAACTTAATAACTATACCTCTTATGCTCGCACCGCTCCTTGTGGCACTCCACTGGTCCCAGGCCTCCATTCTGAAAAACAACCCTCCACCACCACCCTCTGTCTTCTACCTTTGAGCCAGTTCTGTATCCAAATGGTGAGCTCTCCCTGTATTCCGTGAGATCTAGCCTTGCTAACCAATCTCCCATGGGGAACCTTCGGCAGAGACATGTGAAGTGTCTCTCACCTGCCACATTCTGCAGGAGGAACATGCAACTGCCCTAACATCATAACCCGCTATGCTGAAAGTTTTGGGGTCTTTGTCATCAAACACTGTTTTTCAGAAGATCAAAAATTGCACTGACAGGCTGGATGTGATGTTGAGCTTTATTGTCCATGTCTGGCCTCATTCAAAGGAGTTTCCTGTGTTATGAGAATTAATTGACGTTGTCCAGTGGCTTGCTATTGATCTCGATTATCAAAGGACAGTGTTGTGTGGCAAGAGTAGACTGGTGGAGGACTACTGTCCTCTGAATATTTACCTGAAGGTCCATTCTTTCCTTCACCTCTGTGAGTGTATCAATGACGGTGTGAAGCTTTGTGTATGTGTACATGTAATTGCGTCTGGGAAGTTTAGCTTGATGACAGAGTTTTGGTGGTCTTGGTTCTGGACTTGAGGTGATGCAGGTTGAAAAGTTTCCTGCTTATTCTGTGGAGAATCTGCACTCAGCAGGAATCTTCATCGACATAAGTATATTCATCATATTGTAGTGTGGAAGTTAGAGAAGAGAGGTGAAGTAATGACATGGCCTTGCTTGATCTCAGTTTGTGTTGGTTTGCAGTTTATCTATTGGTGAGATAGTGATGAATTCTTATGGTCAACCAAATTTTAGAAACACTCTTCACAATCCCTCCCAGTTGACAGAGTTGAAGATTTTTGGGAGATTGAAGCAGGCCAGGTTGTTGCTGTTCCCTGCACTTATCTTGGAAAGGTCCTGCTGTGGAGATCATGCCCTTTTATATCTCCTTGTGACACTGGTTGTATTGCTTCAACCACTGGGAGAAACTGATTGAGAAGAGCTTTGCAATGATCTTCTATGTGGCAGACAGTAGAGACACATCTGTAGTTACTGCAATTAGTCTTATACCCTTCCTTGCAGATGGTCTCCATTCTGGTATTTCACAGATCTGTTGGCATGTTTTCTCCTTCCAGATGAAGGCTATTTATTTGTGCCAAGAGTGCTTCCTTGATGGCCTTGTTGGTTCTCAGCTGTTGGGATGTCATTTTCAAGTTCATGTTGGGCTGAGGTTTTGCTGACAGGAAAGTGGGAGCATGCTGCAGGCTGTAGTCAAGGGCATGCACATTGAGAATTGAGTTTGGGTTGAGGAGATCCTTGAATTATTCCTTCCAACAAATGCTGACTGCATTTCAGTCCTTGGTTAGCACTACTCAGCTCTTAGCTCTCAATGAGATAAAGTCTTGGCTGGTTATGCTGTAGATGGTCTTGACCATCAGCATGACATGGCCATCAACAAGTTGCTGAGTTTCATAGAATGTCAAAGATTTACATCCCAGGAAGCCCATTGTATCCATGATGGTCACCAAACATCTATCTGTTCTAATCCCATTTTACAATACTTGTATGCTATTGCATTTCAAGGGCTCATCAAAATAGTTTTTAAATGTCTTGTGTATTTCTGCCTCGACCACACTTTCCGGCTGTGAGACCTAGATATCCACAACCCTCTAGGTGAAAACCCCTCAAAATCTCTTAGTCTTACTTTAAAACCAGGCCCCGATTACTGGCCCCTCTACTAAGGAGGAAACTTCCTTAGGAATCTATCCTATCTATGCTGCTCAGGTTTTGAGTTGGATGATCTGCCATGATCATTGTGAATGGCTGAGCAGGCACAAAGGGCTGACTGGCCCACTCCTGCTGCTATTTTTCTATGAAACCAACTCCATAGAGTTGTCATTCTTGCTTAGATTTATCTTCCAGAAGAAAATGTAACCATCGCCTTTGTACTTTGAGCTGGCCTTCACTTGACCACAGTGTCTCTCTCTCTCTCTCTCTCTCTCTCTCAGAGCAGCAATGTCAATCTTATGCGGCTAGGGTTCTCAACCTCGGATCATGGTACAATATTCAATCTATCACATCTAGGTACGGTCATTAAGGCAGTAATATTCCAGGTGACACACTTCCTTTCCAGAGGATGCAAAAGGCCTATGTTTGGGTGGTTTTAATGTAGGATAGCTGTTAATTGCACACTACACTAAATACTGCATCACTTACCTGGCCCCCATAACACCTTCTTCTGGAAATGTACCCACCTTGCTTCCTACTTCCTTGGCATCCAACAATTAGCACCTTATTCCCTAATTACCAGATACTTCATCCCTTCCCATCCCCTACCATACACTGTGACAGATCTATTAGATTTAAAGTACGTTATGCATTTCTGAAGGACTCCTGATTGCAATCTCCTGACAGAAATGTGAATGTCTTTCATGACATAAAACAGAAGGAATGAATAGACAATCTAAGTGTGTCTACCACTCTTTGGAAAATCTGGCCATTGCTCTATAGGTCTATCCTATGATAATCTTATTTATCTCTTCAGATCACTTTTTGTCCTTCTCAACAGCTTGCTCAGTCTTTCCTGATAAGTATTAATGTCAATTCCACACTAAAGCAGCACAATATAGCTTTTCAGACTGGAGGCCTGTGACCAGTGGTGTGCCACAAGGATTGGTCCACTGCTTTTAGTAATTTCTATAAATGATTTGGATGTGAATATTGGAGGTATAGTGAGTAAGTTTGCAGGTGACACCAAAATTGGAATTGGAGTGGACAGTGAAGACGGTTACCTCAGACTACAATGGGGTCTCGATCAGATAGGCCAATCGCCAAGGAGTTTAATTTAAATAAATGTGAGGTGCCACATTTTGAAAATGCAAATAAGGCCAGGACTTATACACTTAATGCTAAGGTCCTGGGAGTGTTGGTTCATAGTTTCTTGAAAGTGGAGTTGAAGGTAGATAGGGTAGGGAACAAGGCATTTGGTATGCTTTCCTTTATTGGTCAGTGCATTGAATTTAGGATTTGGGAGGTCATGTTGCAGCTTTACAGGACATTGGTTAGGCCACTTTTGGAATACTGCGTGCATTTCTGATCTTCCTATTGTAGGAAGGATGTTGTGAAACTTGGAAGGGTTCAGAAAAGATTTACAAGGATGTTCCTATGTTTAGAGAGTGTGAGCTGTAGGGAGAGGCTGAATAGACTGGAACTATCTTCCCTTGAGCATCGGAGGCTGAGGGGTGACCTTTTGGAGGTTTATAAAATCATGAGGAGCATGGATAGGATAAATAAACAAGGTCTTTTCCCTGGGGTGGGGGAGCCCAAAAATAGAGGGCTTGGGTTTAAGGTGAGAGGGGAAAGAGTTAAAAGGGAGCTAAGGGGCAGAGAGCAATGTGTGTCTGGAATGAACTGCCAGAAGAAGAGGTGGAGGTTGGTACAATGACAGCATTTAAAAATGGGTACATGAATAGGAAGGGTTGAGAGGGGTATGGACCAAATGCTAGTAAATGGAGCTAGATTTTTAAGACATGTGGTCAGCATGGACGAGTTGGATCAAAGAGTCTGTTTCCATGCTGTATATCTCTACGACTCTATATTCTCACAATCCAGCCTTACGTTAAATTATAAGTATTTCCCACTAGAGGGCGCTTGAAACCCTCAAAGTCTCCTACCCATAATTGAAGTTAAAAATCACTCAACACCAGGTTATAGTCCAACAAGTTTAATTGGAAGCACACTAGCTTTTGGAGTGACGCTCCTTCATCGGGTGATAGTCACCTGATGAAGGAACGTCGCTCCGAAAGTTAGTGTGCTTCCAATTAAACCTGTTGGACTATAACCTGGTGTTGTGTGATTTTTAACTTTGTACACCCCAGTCCAAGACCGGCATCTCCAGATCATGACCCATAATCGAGATTGTTTAAGACCCTCACAACCAGGAACCAAAACAATATTACACTTTCCCTGACTACACTGTTTTAAAACAAAATACAATTTATCAAATAGTAATTATAGTTTTAAAATCTATAGAAGCAGTCCTCACATTGAAACTGGTTCCGTTCTTGAGTAAATTTGCAAGTCAATTTGTATGCAAATCAGAACACAGTACAAACAATATAAAATATGTCCCATTCGTAAGTCAGGTCATTCGTAAGGAAATGTTTCCATGTCAGATCTTTGAAATTAATATTAATATGCCCCTGTGTTGATCTCCTTCATAAATACAAGTGTTCCATTAAAAATAGGAACAGGACTAAGCTGTTTGGCTCCTCAGGCCTACTCCAGCATTCAGTAGGATTGTGGCATTCCTCACGTCCACTTTCCTGCAATTTATGCAAAACCCTTGATTCTCCTCTTGGCCTAGAACCTATCTGTCTCAGCCTTAAATATACACAAGGACTCAGCCTCCGTAGCTCTCTGTGGCAAGGAGTTCCAAAGACTCATAATCCTCTGAGAAAAGACATTCCTCCACATCACAGTTTTAAACTGATATTCCTTTATTCTGAGACAATGCCCTCTGGTCCTAGATTCTCCCAAGCAGGAAACATCCTATCAGCATTTACCCTGCCCCTAATGCATCCTATATTCAATGAGATCACCTCACATTCCTCTAAAATCCAGTCAGTAGAGTCCCAATCTGTTTAGTCTTTGCTTACAAGACAATTCCTCCATACCAGGGATCAAACTAGTGAACCTTCTCTGAACTGCTTCTAGTGAAATGATATATTTCCTTAAAAAAGGACTCTTGATATGGTCTCACCAGCACTTTGGACAGTTGCAATAAGACTTCACCACTCCTAAACCTCACCCCTCCCCCCACTTGAAAAGTTATGAAGATAGAGGAACTGTACCTTTAAGAGAGTTGAAAAGCTAGCAAGAACTGCCTGACACAGCACAAAATGTTCTGAACAAGGTAACAATGTAACCCTTGGTTGAAATCAATAGTGCGGCTGTGTTGCTGTGGAACAAAAACAATCAAATTCAACCAATCAGTTTAAATTAGCCCCAAGATACCAGAATCCAATCAAATTTGAATTTGGTATTTTGATAAAATTAAAACCAATGAAATGATCCAATGTTTTGGAGCATAAAACCGGACATTTTGAACAGCTAGAGGGAGAACTGCCAAGCCGCCAACAAGTACAGACTGCCAGCAGAACAGCTTTCTGAAATGTACCTGTCCATAAGAGGTTTGCGCTCCACAACATGAAAAAGATAACAGGAAAATCTGCAGAGGAAGATACAAAGAGAAGATTTGACAGCAGACTGGTTTTGAAAGTTGAATTTTTTTTGTAAATCTTAATTGAGACTTTTTATCGGACTAGTATTGTAGAGTAGGAGTTAAAAGATAGGTTTAAGAGAAAAAAGATGTAAATAGTTGTTGGTTTTAATATTCTCTGTTGGACTTAAAGAATAAAGATGTTAATTTTTACTTTAAATAGTGACCTGTTGAATTTTAACAGATTACTGCATGAGATGAATCTTTTAATTCTCCTAGCTGGTTTAAATTAGCAAAGGGGTTTACCCTGTGTTGTAACAGAAAAAAAGAGAACATTTCAAATAACCTTCCTGTTTGTATTTTGGATGTTTGCTACACACAGACACACAAGGACACAGACACACACACACTTCTCCCCTGGACTCCAGTCTCTCATCCTGACACAAGTCTTAGGCACCTCCAAACCTTGACCATCTACAGCCTGGCCATTTGACCACCCAGCCAATCACTAATTTGTGTTGAGGTCTTCTTTTCTGCTCTGAAGCTGATTTTTTTAAGTTTCCTTGTCACTTTTTATAGATTTCTATTCCATGGTTTGGCCCTGAGCCCTGATTCTATTTAAGCTTCAAAGAAATTTTCTTTGCCCTTTTGATCTCTTATTAATTGTTTCTCCATTGCAAAATATTTCATAATGTAATTATGTATCACATGATGAGTATATACACTATTTAATTCATATTTCCTTATAATCTATAGCAATATACTTTACATTAGTATCGTAATACCATAAAATTGCAACATATAAGTTGGGGTGGCATAAGAGACAACCACAGTTTTAAAAACTTTTGCCTTTCAATGTAACTGGCAGAGAAAGCTATTCATCTTGCCAGTAATAGCGTTATTTACTTGCATTTAAAGTTGACTTTAACTTTTCATCCAAGACATGTATGTTTCACTAACCATTTACTGGATGCTCAGGAGTTTAAGATATGTCCACACAAGGCACAGTAAGTTATGAACACAAATGCATTCTCCAGCCAAATAAATGAAGCACAAAGCTTCTTTGAAACTGTAAGCCATAACATTTGTTAATTTGTCAAATAACTTGTGCGGCCATGAGGAAATTTAATGTGTTGATTTTGGGGTTGGTCATTTTGCAGCAATTTTCTGATTGTTCATTGCAATTGTCAAGAGGCAACAGCTTAAATATGATGTTTTAATTAATTCAACAATGAAAGTACAGTCGGTCCTTGGTGTACACAATGGTTTGGGACACAGACTTCCTGCGGATGACAAAAATGTGGCTCCCAATCCTACATACTGTAAAGGATTGCACAATTGGTTTACTAAGGCACACTGGATGACACAATGTCAGGAAAGGAAGGGTGGAGTCTGGGGTTGACCTCATGAGTATGCAGATCTGCAGACCATGAGGCATGTATCTACACAACAATGACAGATTCTGAAGCCACTCTGCAGAATGGAGGAACAAGCATCGCTGTTTTACAGTGGTGGCATGTTTGTCCTTGGTGAGTTGCAATCTTTGGTGGCTAACCTTTGGTAGAAACAGTCTTTGTTCTTCCCTCGTGCTGATTTAGAGAAACTCCTGGTCATCCCCAGAAGATGATAGCATGTTCACATGGATGCTTTTATTCGGTCTTTCTGCCCACATAGCCCTGTTGGTGTTCTTTATTGTGGGGTTTCGCAATCTCTGCTGTGAGAAAGTGAGGACTGCAGATGCTGGAGAGTCAGAGTCAAAAAGTGTGGTACTGGAAAAGCACAGAAGGTCAGGCAGCATCTGAGGAGCAGAAGAGTCAATGTTTTGGGTGTAAGCCATTCATCAGGATGTCAATCATGTGTCCAAACTGTCCTGGTCATTGAGCACGAGCAGCTTCTCATGATGCCAAAAGGATTATTGTCCCCTTGCCCACCTCCATTTGAAGTTTAGTTTTCATTCCTTCTAAAAACAAAAGCTTCTTATTTTCCCAGACACTGCATTCATTGTAGGTAATGTGGCAGCCAGTAATTATTTTGATTGAGTATGTAAAAAGCTAATTACTATTGCAACATAATTAAAGAAGGGCTCATATAACAAAATACTAAAATATGGAAAGACTGAATATGGAAAACTACAAGAGTTCAGTTTCAAAGATATCCCCAGTTTCCAACACGTTATCGTGAACAAAATTGGTATGGGAATGGAAAAAGAAAGAAGCTGCCCAGCAGAAGATGCCCAACCACAAATGTGGCAAGAGAGCAAGGATCAGCCCTTACCCTAATCTTTAGGTGCCTGGAGTGGAAGGGACTGCTGAAAATTGTGGAATGGTTACATGGTCACCAGAAATTTTGTTAAACCTGCAGAAAAGATTTACAAGGATGCTGGGGCGGGAGGGTTCGAAGTCTAGGTCAAGGCTGAATAGGCTGGGGCTTTTTTCCCTGCAGTGTCAAAGGTTGAGGGGTGACCTTATAGAGGTTATAAAATCATGAGGGGCATGGATATAAGGTTAAAAGCCAAGATCTTTTTCCTTGGGTGCGGTAGTCCAAAACTAGAGGGCGTGTTTGGCGGGGGGGGGAATGGGAGGTTGGTGGAGGGGGTGCAATATATAAAAGAGCCCTAAGGGGTAACATGTTCGCACCAAGGTTGTTTCTTGTATGGAATGAGCTGCCAGAGCAAGTGGTGGAGGCTGGTATAATTACAACATTTAAAAGGCATCTGTTTGGGTATATGAATAAGAAAGGTTTGGAGGGATATGGGCCGGGTGCTGGCAGGTGGGACTAGGTTAGATTGGGGTGTCTGGTTGGTGCAGATGACTTGGACCAAAGAGTTTGTTTCCGTGCTCTAGGACTCTCTGACTCTAATTACAATATGTCTGTACACACTTACGTTAACCACATCAAACCCTGAGGCCAGCTTCAGATTTTGCACGCATGCCTAATTGATGTAACTGTTTCATTGAACAGTTGTGGCAGGAGACCAAGTTCATTCCGAGAATACCAAAAGGCATCAGTGGTAAAGTTACAAATTTACAGCTTTTTATCATCTGAGAGCAGTAAATACATAAATATCCTGCTAGGATCAGGAAATGTGGACCAAACTGCCCTATTCCTCCCCCACCCCCAACTTTCCTCATTTGTTTGCAAGAGGTCATTTTGAAAATGACACATTCACCAATCTCGTGAGAATCAGACAGGCTTTCTTGTGTGTAACATGGCAAAGTGTGGATTTATTTTACTTAAACTGATCTAAGTAAAATGCCCCCTGATATTCACACATCCACACCTACACACCCTTAGCTCACATGTTCACATAAATAGATTACAGAGTGGTGAAGGATAGGTTAATCAAATTGTATTCAATAAAAACAGAAGGAATATCTATTTGCGGATGGATGATTTGGCTGGCTTCATTGTGGATATGGTGGTCTTGTGACTTTCCTTCAGTACTCCTGATGCTCCCATTTTAACCATATGGATAACTGATTGGGTTGTTCCTCTGGAAACAGTAATTCTGTGTTGAATTCTTGTAAGAAGTCTTTGTCTGAAGCAGGGCTGACCCTGAAAGGTCACTGTCATCAGACAGCATTCAAACCTTGCAAGGTGCATTGGACAGAGTGGGAGGAGGGAGGGAGCCCTGTCAGACCTTCTCTTTCAGCATCTCAGCTGCTTGTCCTCATTTCTGCAAAGAAAATGGTTGTTTAAACATACAAGGAGTTGGCTTGTCACAAGAACATCTCTCTCCAACTGTCCAGGGAAATCTAAATAAGTCCATTCCCATTGTATTCCAAGGGTAATTTGATTGGATCATCACTGGGAAGCTCTTTTTGCCTGAACACCATTGCTCATCTCATTAGGCTTTATTGGGTCATCAAAAATAGTTGGATACTTCAGGTGATCATACTGATACCTTGATAATGGGACAGATTTGGATCCTTCACATTTCGCTGAAGTAATTCTCTTTGATAGGTTTTGCAGTCATGCTGTCTGTAATCTAATAGATCGGAATGTGTAATGTACTGTAATGCACATCGGAACAGCCAGTTTTGGCTGTGAGCGCAAGTCAACTTCAATCTCTTTGTTCAAAAAAATCCTTGCATGTAAAAGTTTAATTCAAGTTCCAACTAATGAATTTGACATATTTTCACAAAAGCCAACATCATCACATTGGCAACACGGATGTTGATATGTCCAGCAGCCAAACTATGGAGTGAAAGTGTTCAAAAATAGTTCCAGTGAAAATAAGGGACAAGTCAAGATGGTACCAGTACCCTGCATGATAGACAGAATTAAGTTAGAGCCAATGGTTATGTGCAAATGTAAAACCATGTTGAACATCAAGTTCGCTGTAGATGTTTTGTGTATGTCCCATAACAACATTCAGATGGATAGGATAGAGTGAAGTTATTGAACTATGGAACAAGTATCTCATTAAAGATTGCAGCTTATAAGTGAAGGGCATTTTCAGGTGCTATGTAATCGATTGAGATCAAGGATGCAATAAAATAAGTGCTGTATTATAGTTATACCACAAGGTTTAATGTTCATAATTCAACCTTTAGATGCATACTTCAACAAGCCATCCAAGAATTATTTCGAAGAGTAGTTATATTCAACTTGAAACATTAACTCTTTCTCTCTCCATAGATACTGCCTGACCAGCTGAAAATTTCTAGCACATTTTGTTGCTATTTATTCATGTTCACATTGAATGAAATAGCTCCTGGAGGAAAGCACATTCACAAAGAGTGGAATATGTATGCCTGATGGTTTGCGTGGCTTTGTTATCAAATTTGGGATGCTATTATTTCATCCGTGTCACCAGTTTGTTCAAAAAGTGCAGAATAGCCAATACAAGGGATGGAGAGGAAGAGGATGTGGAGGGAGGAAACTGAAAGTGAATCCCAAAGTGAGATGCATCAATGTGACTGAATGAATTCAATGAATTCTGCAACAGATGCTGAAGACAATGAATTTGACAGTTCTAAAACATTTTGATTACATGTGTATCTTTTTAAATTAATTTATTCAATAAATTATGTTACATTCGTATGCATTATCAGTGCTATTTGTTTAAATTCGAAATGTAACTACCCAACCTAAATGAGCGGTACATATATTATACTTGACATATAATTTTGACTTGATATTATAATCAAGCCTTGTTTTTTTGAATCATTTCTGAAAGTTTCAAATGTAAACATATACATTGAGATCTGAATAAATGTAGATACCTAATTTTATATTTTCATTTCAGAGATACATTCTCCGTCAGTGTCTATTAGGGGTCGGTCTGATATTTTTTTTTTATCCAGGCTTCAACACATACTGACCAAAGACTAAACTCCATAAGCAACCATCCTAACACCCATAAATGAAGCTGCATTAGGGCATTATTTCAATGAGCCACCACATACTGCAACACCAAGGAACTACGAAGAGCAGAAGAAAACCACCATCCAGCATATTCAGGAAGAACAGGTACCCAATAAACACTGCCTGCTAATTTCTCAGCAACAAATCCAAACAAGCAGACAAAACATGCCCGGAAACCCTAACCACTCTCCCCTATATCAAAGACATCTCAGAAATGACTGCCAGACTACTCAGACCTCTTGGAATCATGGTACCCACAAACCCACCAACACACTAAAACAGCAGCTAATGAACTTAAACGACCTTATACAGATAACATGCAAAACAAGCATCATCTACAAAATACCTTGCAAGGACTGTAACAAACACTACATTGGACAAACAGGCAGAAAACTGGCCACCAGAATACGTGAAAATCAATTAGCCACAAAAAGACATGACCCACACTCACTAATATCCTTACATTCAGATGAGGAAGGACACCACTTTGACTGGGATAATGCATCCATCCTAGGACAACCTAAACAAAGACATGTATGAGAATTCCCAGAAGCATGACATTCCAACCAGAACCCTATCAACAAACACATTGATTTGGACCCCATCTACCATCCTTTGAGAAAAAGAACTGCAAATGACATCACCACATGAAATGACATTGCCAACACAGGAAATGACATCAAAAACCCAAAGAAACCTAAACACATAAATAGAAAGTGGGACATAACACTAGTGCTTCACCAGACGCTCACTGATGATGTTGCCTAGTATGGTGATGAAGCATTTGAAACCGAACCTTCCAGCTCAGCGAGCAAATTCACATCCTTATCTAGCTTGTCTTTGCTGTTATTATCTTGAAGACTTTGATCAGATCACCCCTTAACTTTCTAAATTCTTGCCTTGGCAAAATCCTCAAAAATCTCTTCTGTATCCTCTCTCTTGCCATTGCTACCTTTCTGAAATGAGATGTACACATTTTACAATGATTTATAAAGTCTCAGCATAACTGCTCTTAATTTGCTGTACTTTGGCTCAGAAAGGATTCTGCGTGCCTTCTGAACCCTGATACCTTTAGAGATCTGAGCACATGTATTCCAAGATCCTTAACTCCTTCCACACCTCTCAGCATTCTCGTTTATTATGTGTCCATTTGCTTTGTTTGACCTCCTCAAATACATTACCTCACATTTCTCTGGGTTGTTCCACAAAATAAAATAAATGTTGTTGGAACTATTTGCAGGAAATTGGAGTGATTATAACGAGGTCAGCCAGGTGGACCTAATAGAGAATGAGTTCCCCAATTGGAGCTACACCCCACTCCGGCCTATCACCCTCACCTTGACCTCCTTCCACCTATCCCACCTCCATCGCCCCTCCCCCTAGTCCCTCCTCCCTACCTTTTATCTCAGCCTGCTCGGCTACTCTCTCTCTCTTATTCCTGATGAAGGGCTTATGCTCGAAACGTCGAATTCTCTATTCCTGAGATGCTGCCTAACCTGCTGTGCTTTGACCAGCAACACATTTGCAGCTGTGATCTCCAGCATCTGCAGACCTCATTTTTTACTCAATCAGGGAGCCCTGGCTGACAAGATAAAATGGAGGAAGGTCAGACATTCTGGCACTCCAAAGAGGTGGTACTGGAGTCAAGAACCGTTCATGTGTAAATAAAGAGTGAGTTGGTGGTGGGATATTGCTCTCTCTGAAGTTATTTCAAGGGTCTTCCAATTGCCTGACTTTTTTTCACTGACAGATGCTTTGAATTTTCCTTTCTTTAGAATATCTGCGGTCAAACAAATTCTAAGTGTCTCCCTGTGTGGTTGGCACTAAGATAACACATCAGCCTGTCTGACTTTCTAGTTCAAATGAGGCTACAAGAACAGTCATATGACTTCTAGAACCCAATATTTTAGATGTGATATCTATTTTAAAAGATCAGATTTGTCTTCTTTATAAATATATAATAATGTAAATCACACAGTGGTAACATGTGATGACCCTTAGGTTAAACCACCAGCAGTCACCTCTGACTAATGGCAGAGCAGTCATAGAGTCACAGAGATGTACGGCACAGAAACAGACCCTTCGTTCCAACTCGTCCATGCCCACCAGTCCACCCCTCATCATCCCTTTGGTCTGATAAGTCTTTGGGGCCTTATCACAGTATCTCAGATTTCCTTCAATTTATTAATAACCAATAATTGAATTAAACAATATCTGTTTCATAATTAGAAAATAAAAAAGGTTTTAAGATTTATATGAAATGACCAATAATTCAACCAGCAGAAAGAAACCAAGCTCCAAAATCGCAATGGACACAGTTGTTATTGAACACTTTGACCATAGGGTGGTGCTATCCTTCGTCAAACAAGTGTCTGTAGGATATTACCATTCTCGGAATCTTTAGTTTTAAAATATCTGGAGAAGTAGTGATTTGCACAGAAAATTATTTGACATAATTTTTACCAATATTTTATACAAATTCTTGGACCTTACAAATTGTACAGAAATTCAGGAAATACCGTGTAATGGTGATGCAGGGATCGAATGTGTGAAACAGATACCATTGACTGTCATTCTTTTGTGTGTGTGACTCACAGTTCTGGCCTTGTAAATTTGTCGCTCCTGTCTTCATTTTGACCAATTTAAAAGCTTGATGCTAATATTCCGAATGCAGGCACATTCAAAGCTCATATGAGGTGCATGATTACATGAGGAGTTCATGGGTGAAGTGTGTGAAGTGTAATGATTGATTCACATACCTTTGCAACACGGTACCTTTTCATGATGTATTCTAGAAGAAGGCAGTGCTTTGTCTGACTAAAGGAGAGATTTACATATTTATTATGGGGCCCAGCAGAAGCTTGTTTTAAACAAAGAAAATGCAGCAGTATCTGACACATTTCAGGTCATGATACAGTTTCATGCAAAGGTTACGGTTGCAAACGAAATCCATGTACAATGAGTTGGAGTTAACAGTTGGATGTCCATTCACATCTATCAGAACACAAGCACCCAGCTACATCCTGAGACCCTTAAGAGTCAGGAGTGCATTTTACTCTGTACTAATGGTAATATTGTTTTAAATTATTGCTGTTGGTTGCTAATTTAGTTTAGATGAATTTTGAGATAGCCTTACATAGAATAAAGATTCATGGGTTGCATGATTGCTTCTAAATTTCCAGTGATAATGCATGGGGAAAACTATTAATTTCAATGTGCAAAATCCCTACCTCTGTGGTTCTGATACTCAAGTTCATCTCAAGCTTTCTTCCCACTACAAAGTTAATATTGGAGCCATTAAGTGCAATGAAGGAATCTACTGCCTGCTCAATTTGTACTACCTTATAAGTATAATAAATATAATGATTGTATAACTTGTCTTACTTTAAGTTTTATTTTCTCAAAGTTTCCTGCAATACTTTGACACCTGCTTTTGGATTAACTTATGCTCCAGTTGTTCTGATTGAGTTAGATAGTCAAAGATACCACCAGGTGGCGTAACTGAGAAAACCAACCAATTCAATTTGAATAATTAGACTACTTACAGTGTGGAAACAGGCCCTTCAGCCCAACAAGTCCACACCGACCCTCCGTAGAGCAACCCACCCAGACCCATTCCCCTACATTTACCTCCGACTAATCCACCAGGCAATTTAGCAAGGCCAATTCACCTGACCTGCACATCTTTGTGACTGTGGGAGAAAACCAGAGCACCCGCAGGAAACTCACACAGACACAGGGAGAACGTGCAAACTCCATACAGACAGTTGCTTGAGGTAGGAATTGAATCCCTGGTGCTGCGAGGCAGCAGTGCTAATAACTGAGCCGTTTCGAGCATAAGCCCTTCATCAGGATGCTGCCTAACCTGCTGTGCTTTAACCAGCAACACATTTTCAGCTGTGATCTCCAGCATCTGCAGACCTCATTTTTTACTCTAACAACTGAGCCAGCATGCCACCCTATGATTGTGTTACCATTGGGTGGGACCAACAAGTCTCTCTATGAAGCAATAGGCAGCATAGAATGTAATTTCATGGAACAGTCATGTTGCGGTTTCTGTAATAATGATTCTCGTACAAAGCAGAATATAGTTGCTGTTTGAAGTTGGTGATCTGAGGGTGACTTAATTGATTTCCAAGTGCTGCAGAACCAATGATTACCAGCTAATGGTTAGGGTATAGATCTGTCACCAATCCTCCATCCTATATTTAGTATAAAGCCTTATGGTTAACAGTGGTAAAGGATGAAGCACTGGTAAGTCTTAACAATTTTAACAAAGTCTTAACAATCTAAGGTGGACAGGCAGATAGTACTGAGGAAGTGGGGAGGCTGCAGAAGGATCTAGACAGTTGGGAGAGTGGTCCAGGAAATGGCTAATGGAATTCAATGTGAGCAAATGCGAGGTCTTGCACGTTAGAAAAAAGAATACAAGCATGGACTACTTTCTAAACAGTGAGAAAATTCATAAAGCCAAAGTACAAAGGGATCTGGGAGTGCTAGTCGAGGATTCTCTGAAGGTAAACATGCAGGTTGAGTCCGTGATTAAGAAAGCAAATGCAATGTTGTCATTTATCTCAAGAGGGTTGGAATATAAAAGCACTGTTGTGCTACTGAGACTTTATAAAGCTCTGGTAAAAATTTTGCTGCTCCTCGGATGCTGCCTGAACTGCTGTGCTCGTCCAACACCACTAATCCAAAATTTATAAAGCTCTGGTTAGGCCCCATTTGGCGTACTGTGTCCAGTTTTGGTCCCCACACCTCAGGAAGGACATACGGGCACTGGAGCGTGTCCAGCGTAGATTCACACGGATGATCCCTGGAATGGATGGCATAACATATGAGGAACGGCTGAGGATCCTGGGATTGTGTTCATTGGAGTTTAGAAAATTAAGGGAAGATCTAATAAAAACTTACACGATAATACATGGCTTGGAAAGGGTGGACGCTAGGAAATTGTTTCCGTTAGGCGAGGAGACTAGGACCCGTGGACACAGCCTTAGAATTAGAGTGGGTAAATTCAGAACAAAAATGCAGAGACATTTCTTCAGCCAGAGAGTGGTGGGCCTGTGGAATTCATTGCCGCAGAGTGCAGTGGAGGCTGGGATGCTAAATGTCGTCAAGGCAGAGATCGATAAATTCTTGATGTCACAAGGAATTAAGGGCTATGGGGAGAATGCTGGTAAGTGGAGTTGAATGGCGGAGTGGACTCGATGGGCCGAATGGCCTTACTTCCACTCCTATGTCTTATGGTCTTAAGAAGAGGCACTTAACTCAAAAAGATGTAGCTATAGCAATCTGTACTGTTACATTTGTTCATTAGAAATAATCAGCAAAATCATAAGGAAATAATGGCTTCAGGTATTGATTGGAAAGTTGAGAGGCTCCTCACCTCCCCACCCTTGACTGTATTACATTAATAGATTATGTTGAGCTTAATCCAGTTTCCAACATTAGCCCTTTCAGAACCATTACCTTACACAACACAAAGTCGTTCTTACAGGTCTTAGTTCTACACAGTGATTAATATCCTCATAAGACTGCCTGTACTTCACATATTTGTGTGTTCTGTATATTTATTAATTCCTGCATAAGAGATATCCTACATGAGGGCTTTTAACAGATATACTGGAGTAACATGTCTTAGGACTTTTTTATTAGAATAAAGCATTATATAATAATGATACATTGTTATTGAGGCTTAGATAAACATTCAGAGTATACATGAGATAATGCTTGATTGCTCAGTGAAGCACTGAGCTTCATCATCCTTAATGTTTATCGGTTGTTAGTTTATCCCTGATCTCTCAGCAAATTACATGGGTTGAGTGAAATTCATGCTGGACAAAGTTATTCTAACTGTGCAGGGTATGCTGCGGGGAGCCAAAAAACACATTTAATTTCATTATTTTCTTATTTCACCATATCAAAACAATAAAATATCAACATCAAAATAACATAATTGAAATACTTAATATAGACATTTCATAGTTTTCCTGACAATTTGATCTTTATCTTGCTACAAGATGTTTCAATTCAATGAAATCAAGTTACAATTTATTCTAACAGTTAAAAATAAACAGAACGTGATAACCCAAGTGTAATAATATGTGTAATGATAACTTCCATTTTGAAGCTTGTATTCGTAATTGCTGGAGTGATGCTTCAAACTAGATTTAGTGCTAAAGTTGTGGAATGACATTTGACTCCTCAAGCTTCAAACATCGCAACAAGAGATAAATTTACATAATGAAAGAAGTTACATTTTCTGAGTAAATTTGATAATCAATCAGATTGCTCCATGGTAAATAGGACACATACACTGTTAGATTTTGTGGGGCTCTTAAAACTTTTCACCATGAATGTGTCCAAAGGTCCACGAAAGCCCAGATGGACAAGATCAATATAGAAAGTCTACCCCACATTCCTCAGCTAAGTGATGCATAACTTGACACTTCCTTGGCTCCAATTAATTTTTGCAAGATTCTGAAAAACTTGATAGAAGCTTCACTTGAATTGATTAAAATTTGCTGTTTAATTTATAATGCAAGAAAAAAAACTAGTTTGTAACCACAGATTCATTTCATAACACATTATCATCAGATTTACTCCAACACAAGCAGCACAAACTCTTCATATTTTGGCTGATAGTAGAGGTTAGCAGTGATTCTAATTCAGGGGTGAAATATGAATATTTCCATTAATTTACACTCAGGCTGACTTTTAGACTCATGGAGTCATAGAGATACACAGCATGTCCAACTCGTCCAAGCTGACCAGATATCCTAAATTAGTTTCGTCTCATTTGCCAGCATTTGACTCATACCTCTCTAAACCCTTCCTATTCATATACCTATCCAGATGGCTTTTAAATATTGTATTTGTACCAGGCTCTACCACTTCCTCTGGCATCTCATTCCACACACACACCATCCTTTTTGTGAAAAAGTTGCTCCTTAGATCCCTTTTAAATCTTTCCCCTCTCACATTAAACCTATGCCCTCTAGTTTTGGACTTCACTACCCTTAGCTATTCACCCTACCTATGCCCTTCATGATATTATAAATCCCTATAAGGTCACCCCTCAGTCTCCAACATTTGATGGAAAATAGCTCCAGCCTATTCAGCCTGTTCCTATCGTTCAAACTCTGCAAACCTGGCAATATCCTCGTAAATCTTTTCTGAAACCTAAAAAGTTTCACAACATCCTTCCTGTAGCAAGGGGACCAGAACTGCACATAGTATTTTAAAAATGATATACCCAACATGCCCTCCCAACTCCTATACTCCATGCAGTGACCAGTAACGGCAAGCATACCAAATGCCTTCCTCACTAACCTGTCTACCTGCAACCCCACTTTTAAGGAGCTATGAACGTCTCCAACTTTAGCAGACAAACCTTCATGTTATTTGAGCATAAATTAAAGATTATATTATTTCACGTATGAGAGAATATTTTACATGTTAAGTTCATAGTCCTTTCTATTCATTACACCATGCAAGATAGAAAAAGAAATAGTGTGAATGTGGAGCATAGCTGTTATCCTATTGCTAGTAGCATCATTGCTGGGCTTCCCTTCACTGTACCTCCCATACCCCTGCCTGTGTGGGTGTGAGAATGATTTCGTGAATCAGTTTCCTCCATCTTGCTCCATATCCCACTGCTTCCTGGGAGTGCCTGCTGTGCATCTGCTCAAGTGAGGGTGCACATTTCCATATTTTGTGGAAGTATTTCAAGGGGTAGGCAGTGGCTGTGTGTTTTCACTGTGCACTCAGTTTGACCTATTTAATGTAGATTCATAAAGGTAAGCGTATTCAGTCCATCTTTCATCACCAAGTCACTGATCAGCAGTCACAGTGTTACTTTATTTCCCAATCCCAGATCAGTTCTTACATTACACACAAAGTTAGAAACATTGTGAGTTATTGATCAGTGTTTCACCATGTTAAGGACACTCAGGATGAGCATCCCATAACTCTTCCAAGCTGGCAGCAGAGTAGACTCCTCAACCACAGATCATCCACTCAATCCGTTTAGTTTTTTCTCTCTTGTGTTTTTTCTTTCCTTCTTTCTTCCTGAATGCCCTAAACTCCTTGCCTTAGCATAGACTTGGACTCCAGGCCTCTGAGCAGACCTGGTGTGGTGACCTCTCGACAGACAGGTTGGCCAGACTCTCGGCCTGGCATGGCAATCTCTCAGCCCGATATGGCAGTCTCTCAGGCTTGCGTAGCAGTCTCTCAGCATGGCATGGTAGGCTCTCGGCCTGCAGTAGTGATCTCTCAGCCCGGTGTGGCAATCTCTCGGCCCGGTGTGGCAGTCTCTCTGCCCAGTGTGGAAGTCTCTCAGCCTGGCCTGGCAGTATCTTGGCCTGGTGTGGCAATCTCTTGGCCCATTGTGGTGGTCTCTTGGCCTTGTGTGGCAGTATCTTGGCCTGGTATGGCAGGTTCCCAGTCTGGTATGGCAGTCTCTTGGCCCAGCGTGGTGGTCTCTCAGCCTGGTGTGGCAGTCTCTTGGCCTGGTGTGGCAGTCTCTCGGCCTGGTGTGGTGCTCTCTCAGCCTGTCGTGGCCTCAGTGTGGACCTTTGGCCTTAAGATGATTCCAGAGCGGTCTCCTGGTCTCGAGAGCTTCAAAGTGAAGCCCAGCACGGTCTGGAGTCAAGGGCTGGCAAAGATCAGAGGATCAGTGTTCGGCATGGACAGGGTTGGAAGGATTGATATTCTGAACATATTATTTATTTTCTAGTTTATTCCTACAAACTGTAATGCTGGACTTCTTATTTCCTTATTTTTCTATTTCTTTCCCCTAAGAACTTGTACTTAAGAATCTGTATCTTGGTACCTTTGTACCTAAGATGGTTCTGGAAACTTTTAAACTTTCCACTGTACTCATGACAATAAAGCTAATTCTAATTCTAATTCGCTCTGTAGTAACTGACAAGAAGCAAAGTATAAATTCATACAACGTCAACTCCCGAGGCATCATTAGCTCCAGAGACACTTTATTAATTTAGGGACCTTTTATGAATCTTCTGCAGCATTTATTCCTTAATGGTAGTAACAGTCATCACCAGGGCTTCATTCTCTTGAAACATTGAGTGTTTTTCTTGATGGTGATTCTGACAGGTCTCTGTGTATTAGATCCATGGATTCCTCAAACATTGAGTCAGAGCTGATACGACCTGAGTAGTTGAAAGCTATCTGATAGCAACACTTGCCTTCCATAAACAGGAACATGCAACACCCCTGGTCCGTTCTCAAGCGGTTAAAGGTCTTACGAGATAATATCAGATATATGGTTTAGTCAGGGAAAAAGCACTGGTTTGGATCCTCCAAGAACCCACTTTGGTTTCTGTTGGGGATGGAATTAAGTTGTGCAGTGGGTGACTCACTCATAGCAGTCCAATTTAGAAGTGAAGCGCCACACACAAGCCTTGAGTATTGACTGGTTTATTCATGAGCTTATGGGGGAGAGACAAGTTGACCAAATGGTCACAAGTCACTTCCACAAGATATGGAGAGTTGAATGATTATATAGGTTACAATCATTTAACAATTGACAAACTATTAATTGCAGGATAATGAGCAAACTAGGCACCTTGCCCAGTCATTAGCTTCGGTCAAGTAATGTCTGGACAATGTCGGTTAGTAACTGATAAGCAGGTGTTAGTATACAATAGTTCTTTGCGAAGAGAAGAAAAGCCCCATGCCAGGAAAAAGTTCATTTATCAGGTATCAGTACAGCTGCAAAGCCAACTGTCTTAGCTGGGCATGGGAACTACAGGCTTTTAGCAAGCAGGCACTAAGATGAGATTCAAAATGGTTTCCAGTCTTTTAATATGTGATAAAATGGCTGCCATGAATCAAACAATTCTCCCACAAGTCCTTCCTTTCTTTTCTTTTCATGAAATCAGGAGGGCAGTTCAGAAGACTCGGCAAAAGGAGGAACATAGCCGGATCCAGGGGGATTATCAACTGGTGGTGGCTTAGAGTCATCCAGGTAACTGTCAGAGTCAGGGTCATCAGGCTCGAGTGAATGAGAATCAGGGAAATCATCCACTAGTGGGGGAATGTCAGGAATGGGGATCCAAACAAATTGGGATGAGGTTGAGACATTTGGTAGCAGCAGGAATCCAAAACGTGTACAACACTGTTTGAGAAAAATGATAATACATGCCCGCACAACAAAAACATCAATGACAACCACAAGATCCTGGTGGAGGGCATAAGCCCAAGAGCCAAACCACCCAGCCATTCAAGTCCAAAGTTGCCATCAGGGAGTCGTGTCACAGAGGGAGCAGGCTGCCTTACGGGATGTGTGCAGCAATGTTAGTGATGTTCTCACTGGAGTCCGGGATGTAGGTACAACAATCAGAACCGATAACAGCACAATGCCTCCTTTCTCAGCAAATACGTAGTCGAGAGCCGTGCAATTTTGGAGGGAGACGGTGTGTTGATAGCAACCATCTCCACATTGCGCTGGTTGAAAGCCGAAGACGTGGCAATGGCAATCTCTTCCAGAGTGGCAGAAATTTATCTAACCCCAACCTCAAGTTGGAGAGTGGCATAGGGAGGGGAGAAAATAGATAAAAGGCACTGAAAGGTCCTGAGCGCCCTCTTGCTGAGAGGCTTGGAAGCCTCAAAAGGTGAAGAGTGGGAGTGGTAAAGGAAAGGGACAACATGACCTAAATAACAGCTCCCAGTTCAGGAGGCAGGCAGCCAAGGGGAGGCCTTTTGGTCACAAATGAAGTAAGTGCCCTCAGATGATTGCATTGGGTGCTAGTCCAAAAGGTAGTAAGCATAGAATCGATGGCAGTCTTGTTGGAAACTCTGAGATTAAATATGCCCCCATCCACAGTGGACAGGAAAGCAGTCGATGTAAGGAGTATAGAGTGGATGCACTTACTTAGGTCAGCATGCCATCCAGAGGGATGCTTGCCCTTGATGCAAATACTTCCTAGAAGTGTAGTCCTGGCTGTGAGATTGGTGAGGAACAGGGAGGTGGATGTGCATGAGAGTTTGTAGTGAGACTGGAACCAACCTCTAAATGTATCCATTGTATATCCCACTGATTGCCTGGTATTATCCCTGTAAGAGTTTGGGGCGCCCACCCACTTAATGAAACCAGGAAGGCTGCAAAATGTTGTAACTGCAGCAGAACCACCTTGTTCCAGCCACCATTCAGCAGTGTCTGACTCATTAAATGGATTGGGCCTAAAGGGGATCCTCTCCTTGGAGTGGATGGAAATGTGGGCACAAACCCAGCAGCTAGAGTGGTTGACCTTCTGTGCATAAGGGTAAGTCATGTAAAGAAAAGTGTTGAAGTGTAATTCCCGTTTGGTAGAGACCATTAGGCTGTCCATGGGGCCCCAGTCAAACATAGTTAACTTCAGAGAAATAAGCAGAAGCAGAATAATGAGGGGCATGTTGGGAAGCAGGGCATGCGACGTTGTAAAACCAGGGGCATACCAGGAAGGTGCAACTGGATGCCGCATGCCCTGCTTCCCAACATGCCCAACCCCTTGGGAAACTAGGGCAAGGACATTTAGGCAAATGATGCAGCCATCAGGATGTGTGAGATGACGCAGTGAGCGGGATTCTGTGGCGCCCAAATGGCCAACCAATCCTTCCCAGATTGGGGGGGCTGATTGCTGAGCGACACAGATGCCCTCAATCCGTCAAGAATGATGGGAAATTGATGTATCTTAGGGCTATGCAAAGCCTGCTTGGTAGGATTCGTAGTGGCCATGCAGTCTGCACTGTCAGCAAAAGCATTATCACAGATGACAGGATGCCCAGCAGCCATATGGGCGGTACATTTGATGACCGCTATAGCGGATGGGAGAAGGACAACTTCCAAAGGATTGTTAATAAGCTGGCCATGTTGTAAGGGTTTCCCCGAAGGAGTGATGAAGCCTCTATGCTTCCAAAGGGTACCGTGAACCACACCAAAAGCTTAACGGATGTCTGCATAAATATTGACAGATTTGTCAGTAGGTAGGATTCAGCTGCCCGTGAGGAATTACCATTGGGGAAACACAGCAGACTCACGGACTTCAGAGGGTGTGCATATCGCATCTCCAGCTAGTGTTTGATGATTGGAAGGTCAAAAGGAAGACCCATCGATGAAAAGGACCAGATCAGGGTTATCTAAATGGGTCTCAAAAAGATCGGAGTGAGGGGTGACGACTTTATGGACAACATACAAACAGTCATGATCAGCTGTCAGAGAGTGGTCAGTGACAGGCAGTAAGGTAGCTGGGTTCAAGGCTGGGGCACGGAAAAGTAGGATGATCTCATAGCCTGGATGCCTGGATGCAGTAAAATGTTGGGTTGCTGCGGAATTTAGCAGCAGGGAAACCGAATGTGGAACAAATACTGTGCATGGATGAACCACCACAAGAGGAGTAGACTTTTCAACCATCACAGAGGCTCACAAACATGCCGGCATTCCCCTCCCAACAGGTGCTAACTGTACAGAATAAAAGACAAAAGGGCACTGGAGATCCTTATGCACTTGTGTCAGAATGTCAGAAGCATATCCCTCCTTCTCAGTAACATAAAGCTGGAACGGCTGCGAGTAATCTGGAAGGCCCACAACAGGCACAGATCTCTGTCTTGTCTTTAACTATTCAAAAGTATGTGTCAATTCAGCTGTCCACTGTACTTCTGTCAGTTGTCAGGGAAGACACCTCCCTGAGAGGTCCATCAATCTCACAAAGGTCAGGAATCCAGTGCTTCCAGTAATTCGCCATCCCCAGGAAAGACATTGGTTCAGTGTGTGTCGCAGGGGGAGGGAGACTGTTAATGGCAATGAGACAGGGGCCAGGGTTCTTGTCCCTTGTGAGAGTGCAAAACCCAAGTAATGTACTTTAGGCTGATAGAGCTGCATCTTGTCAACAGAGACTTTGTGGCCATCCTGTGCCAGGCACTGAAGCAGTGTGGAAACAGGCCATTCGGCCCAACAAGTTCTACACTAACCCTCCGAAGAGGAACCCATCCAGACCCATTTCCCTACATTTTCCCGTGACCAATGCATCTAACACTACGGGCAATTTAGCAGGGTGTGAGCAATGGGTGTTAGCAGGCCAAAAATTAAAACTCCAAAAACCAGAGTGGACCAAATTCTAAAATTGACTCTGTATATTAACTCTGTATATTAACTCTGTAACATGAATCATGTAGTTTTGCTTCAGTATAATTTCATAGTATTTATCCATTTAATCCAAAATTACAAAAGGAGTCTAGAATGAGAAATGAAGATATCATGAGTTTGCTGAGTTTTGAGATAATGCACATTGCTCGTGTATTGTTCTGAATGACTTAGAAATATTCAACATATCCATAAATCATCCCACACATTCAACATATTCATAAATCCAGGACAGTTGTTGGAAGCTAAATTGTCCATTTTAAATCTAAGACTGATAGATATTTGTTGACTTAACGTATTAAGTCATATGGAACAAAGGCAGGTCATAGAGTCATAGAGTTGTACAGAATAGAAACAGACCTTTCGGTCCAACTTGTCCATGCCAACCGGATATCCTAACCTAATCTAGTCCCATTTGCCAACACTTAGCCAATAATCCTTCTCAACCCTTCCCATTTATATAGCCATCCAGATGCCTTTTAAATGTTTTAATTGTACCAGCCTCAACTACTTCTTCTGGTTACTCATTCCATACACACACCATCCTCTGTGTGAATAAGTTGCCTTTTAGGTCCCTTTTAAATCTTTCCCCTCTCACCTTAAACCTGTGCCCTCTCATTCTGGACTCCCTCATCCCAGGGAAAAGACCTTGATTATTTAACCCATCCATGCCCCTCATAATTTTATAAACCTCTATAAATTCATCCCTCAGTGTCCGATGCTCCAGGGAAAACAACCCCAGCCTACTCAGCCTCTCCCAATAGCTTAAATCAACTGGAAGCAGAGCCTAGCAGGGAAGACAGGAGAGCACCAATAGCAGGAGTTTCTGGGTGTAATTGAGGACGGAGTACAGAGGTTCACCCCAAAGCAAAGAAAGATTATCCAGTGGGGGGAGGGGGAAGAGGGAAATAGGGGAGGGGAGATGGAAGTTAGACAGCTATAGCTGACAAAGAAAATCAGGAAATGTATCAAAAGAAAAGAGAAAGCCTATCAAGTGGCCAGGAGCACTGGGAAATCAGAAGATTGGGAAGACAATAAAAAGAAACAGAGGATAACAAAGAGAGAAATATGGAAGGAGAGGATTAAATATGAAGGTAAGCTAGCCAGTATTATTAGAAATGATAGTAAACATTTCATTCAATACATCAGAAACAAACAAGAGGCAAAAGTAGAAATTTAGCCATTCCAAATTGATGCAGGAAGGCTAGTGATGGGAGATAAGGAAGTAGCTGAAGAACTTAACAAGTACTTTGTGTCAGTCTTCACAGTGGAAGGCATGAGTAATATCCCAACAATTAAGGACAGTCAGGGAGCAGAGTTGAACATGGTAGCCATCAGAAAGAGAAAGTGCTAGAAAAGCCAAAAGATCTAAAAAATGATAAATCTCCTGGACTCGATGGACTACATCCTAGAGTTCTAAGGGAGGTGGCTGAGGAAATAGCGGAGGCATTGGATGTAATCTTTCAAATATCACTGGAGTTAGGGAAAGTCCCAGATGATTGTAAAATTGCTGTTTTAACCCCCCTTGTTCAAAAAAGGATCAAGATAAAAGATGGCAAATTATAGGCCGACTAGCCTAACCTCGGTTGTTGGTAAAATTCTAGAATCCATCATTAAGGATGAGATTTCTAAATTCTTGAAAGTGCACGGTCAGATTAGAACAAGTCAGCATGGATTTAGTAAGGGGAGGTCGTGCCTGACAAACCTGTTAGAATTCTTTGAAGAGGTAACAAGTAGGTTAGACCAGGGAAACCCTGTGGATGTTATTTATTTAGACTTCCAAAAGGCTTTTGATAAGGTGCCTCACGGGAGGCTGCTGAATAAGGTGAGGGCCCATGGTGTTCGAGGTGAGCTACTGGCATGGATTGAGAATTGGCTGTCTGACAGAAGGCAGAAAGTTGAGATAAAAGGTTCTTTTTCGGAATGGCAGCTGGTGACAAGTGGGGTCCCACAGGGGTCAGTGGTGAGGCCGCAGCTGTTCACTTTATATATTAATGATCTGGATGAAGGGACTGGAGGCATTCTGGTGAATTCGCCGATGATACAAAGTTAGGTGGACAGGCAGGTTGTTCTGAGGTGGTGGGGAGGCTGCAGAAAGATCTAACCAGTTTAGAAGAGTGGTCCAGGAAATGGCTGATGAAATTCCACATGAGCAAATGCAAGGTCTTGCACTTTGGGAAAAAGAATACAGGCATGGACTATTTTCTAAATGGTGAGAAAATTCATAAAGCCAAAGTATAAAGGGATCTGGGAGTGCTAGTCCAGAACTCTCTAAAGGTTGACTTGCAGGTTGAGTCCATAGTTAAGAAAGCAAATTTAATATTGTCATTTATCTCAGGAGGGTTGCAATGTAAAAGCAACAATGTGCTTCTGAGATTTTATAAAGCTCTGATTAGGCCCCATTTGGGGTACTGTGTCCAGTTTTGGGCCCCACACCCCAGGAAGGGATTCACACGGATGATCCCTGGGAATGGTAGGCCTAACATACGATGAACGCCTGAGGATCCTGGGATTGTATTCATTAGAGTTTAGGAGGTTGTTGCGAGATCTAATAGAAACTTACAAAATAATTCATGGCTTAGAAAGGGTGGATGCTGGGAAATTGTTTCCTTTAGGTGGGAAGACTAGGACCCATGGGCACAGCCTTTGAATTAGAGGGTGTTAATTTAGAAAGGAAATGAGGAGACATTTCTTCAGCCAGAGAGTGGTGGGCCTGTGTCATGGAGCACAGTGGAGGCTGGCATGTTAAATGTCTTGAAGGCAGAGATTGATAAATTCTTGATCTTGCAAGGAATTAAGGGCTACAGGTAAGTGGAGTTGAAATGCCCATCAACCATGATTAAATGGCAGAGTGAACGCGACAGGCCAAATAGCCTTCCTTCCACTCATATGTTTTATGGTCTTACGGTCTTAAATTCTCCAACCTTGGCCACATCCTTGTAAATCTTTTCTGAATCCTTTTAAGTTTCACAACATCCTTCCACTAGGAGGGAGACAAGAATTGCACACAATATTCCAAAAGTGGCCTAACCAATGTCCTGTATACTGTCTAATTCTATCTATATTTTAATTTCATTTGATATATTCCATTTAACTACACCCAAGGTGAGTAATTCCCATTTCCATTTGATTGCAGGTCACTTTTTTTCTGTTACTATTCATTTATTATAAAAGTGGCCCCATTAATTACCATGATAACTGATGCAGGAAGTCTGGGAAAACCTTACCGTCTGGAGTATAAAACAATAGGAAGCATATTTTAAAAGAGACAAACAAATATTATTACTGTCTAGTTTCAAGCATTACCAAATTTCACTCATTCGGTCTTTCTGGCAAAAAATTATATGCAATTTTCTCAATTGTAACTTGTTAGATTATACTTGACTTTTACCTTTCAAAGTTATTTCAAATTCAAAACTGACAACAACTGACTGAGGTTCGTTTGTGTACATCCACTGCAGTGTTGTTGGGCCAATAGGTTTCAATTCATTTCTTCCAAATCAATCTATCCCAATATTTTCTGGTACTAATTAAAGCCACCTAGGTATTTTTCTATTGGCTCTTGTTTTAAATTGAACATTAAAGATTTAAATTTATTTACCCTTTAACTTTCAATTGAATTTCCCATTGCATGTTTGTACTAGCTGCTTGTGCCAAGTTACTTTATCAATCCCAGTTTCAGAAACAATTGATGGTTTTAAACTGCGCTCTTATCCTAGGGTTCCAGTGACTGCAGGCAGTTTAGGGTTCTCTTGATTTCAAAGACTCTGCCTCCACATGACTTCCAGCTCCCTTGCTAGGTTCTTGAAACCTGTTCAGAAACAAAAAAAGCAAAATCTACTGGCTCAGGGAGAAGCCTGGTAGGGTGGTAATACTCAGAATTACAAATCTCATCCCACAGAAGGTTTGTGTGAAGATCTAAACTTGTCAGCTGAAAGCATTAACTCTGCTGGTCTCAGAGCCCAAGTCACCAGGTGACATAGAACATAGAACAGTACAGCACAATACAGCTCCTTTGGCCCATGATGTTGTGCCGAGCATTTATCTTAATCTAAGATCAATCTAACCTACACACCCCTCAATTTACTGCTGTCTATGTGCTTGCCCAGCAGTCGCTTAAATGTCCCTAAAATCTTGTCATGCTTTCACGTATTCATTTTATAAACTGTCAGAATATCTTTTAGTAATCTCAAACTGGCATTTTAAATTCCTATTGTCTTAAAAAAAATTCTAAGAAGGAATATGGACAACACATTTCTCATTCCAAGATCAAATTGAATGTCTTCCCAAAAGATTTATCTATATTTTGGGAACAAGCTAAAGCTATTTTTTCCACAACATCTTTTCTAAAGCAGTTTAAAAAGACTTTTAAAAAAATTTTTCAATGCAAGGAGACGCTTTCAGACTAGTCCTTGCATTAGTACTGATTTCAATTGAATGTGACAAATGCTCTCCTTGTAACTGTCATGGGGTAACTGTGAATACAATCCAATATTCTTTAACTTCATGGTGGGAAAGGGACTTGCTGATCTCTTACTGTAGAAGTCTTACTTGTTTGTCCACTCCTCCTGGCTCATGAGTGATATTACATACAGGCGTTGTCTCAGTATGCCAAGTTGAAATAATGGGAGAAACGTTATCAATATTCTTAAGGTCTTGCAACATAACAGCCCCAGTTGCTGTCTGTACACAGATTTCTGTCAGGCACATTTTCATATTTTTCTATATTAGAGGAATGCTTCATTTCACCATCAGTTTCAACGTCAATATCCAATTTTTTCAGTCACAACAAGCCTTTTCCTTGTATTGAGTACAGTGCTTTCATGTTGGGAATCATTTTTATGCATGCAGCTCTTTTACCAATTCCCACAGCTTTCTATTTTCTCTACTATATAAAGGACAAAAATGGGCACTATAGGTTAAATATTATGACTATTTCTGACTCAGTTGTTCCTTTCATGATCTCTTTTGAAAGTCTATCAAGGACACACATATAATTACTGTTGCATATTTCTACCATTTCCAGGACAGCTCCTGCCACCGATGATCCTAACTTTTCCATTAAACTTTCTACAAGTCGCATTATCTAATATGCCAATGACATGATAATCTCAATTAAAGACTGCCACTTCTCCCACTTTCCCAAATGTAACGTCAATTAAACCGTTACAACTCTGATACACTTGTCAAGTTGCTAAAGAAAATATACAGTCGTGACAATGGGGATTGGTTCAGTAATGCTAGAGAATAAATAGGCTGTTGGCACAGAATGTTTCAGTCTCAGCAAAATGGTGGGCATAGCATCCTGCTCTCCCTAACCGCCAAGGTGTTAGGGAATGCATCCCTCAGTCTTTGCAGATACATTCTATTTTGTTCACAAAGCACACAATCTGTAGATAGTCAGTCCATGTGACATTTTATAAATTCCTACTGTGGAAGTGGAACCAGTCTGACTCAATGTTGGAACACAGACAGACTCTAACCTCACATCTTTTATGCATTGTCTGAGTTGTGACATCATCTTTTTAAAAAATAAAACCTTAAGTGATCTCAGGACTGCCTAGAAAGAAGTTCTGGGATTCACATGTTCATTACTTGAAACCTACAACCCCATTCTAAGAGATTAAAGACTTAACAGAAATCTAGGTTTGTTCAATACATTGCATCAGTTGCATGACACTGTGATCTTTTACTATACATTCTGTGTCCTATGATCCTGCCCCACTAGCTACCTGATGAAGGAGCAGCACTCTGAAAGCTTGTACTTCCAAATAAACCTGTTGCACAATAACTTGTTGTTGTGTGATTTTTAACTTTGTCTTCTTGAATATTTTGCTTAGATCCTGCTCCTGACTCATTAATAGCTTTAGTGTGGTGTAAGATTTCTTCCCTTCTTACCCTTCATAGCTCCCTGTGTGAACTCCTACATTCTTTCTTTCATGATTTCTGCCGAAGTGTTCTGCTATTGGGAGCGATCCGCCCTGGCCCTGGGGCTGATTTTACTTCCCTTGTTTAACAATGGGACTCTTCACCATCAACTCTGGTCCCTGTCCTACTGTGCAGTCCTTTACTATCCCCGGTGCATATTTAGTCCACTGATTGTCCATTACACATGGCACAACTCCCTTCCCTCCCTTAGGTTTTTTTAGTACCACAGCTTACAGCTGGATCAACTACAGGGTTTTTTGAAGGGTGGTTATGTTAAACATACTAACCCAGTTAGGGCCCACCTCGTGGATCATGAGTCAATGTAGTGCACTGCTTGCTGTGCCAGTTGTTGGAGAGGGATTTTAAAGAGGAGTCTTCAAGAACAAATTGAGCTTTATTCAGAGCTCCTCACCAATGCAGCCTGAAGCAATGGCCTCTTCCAGCTGCATTGGTAAGGAGTTCCAAATAAAGATTGATTTGTGCTGTTGAACACAGGACTCAAGACACCTCTTTAAAATCCCTCTCTAACAGCCTTTTCCTGTTCATATGGTCCTGCGCCTGTTATTAGATGCAGAGTGGAACAGTTTGCCTTGCATTGTTATCATAACTTGGAATGTATAGACACAAAGTGAATAAATTGCATTAAAAGATATCAAATGACCCCATATGAAAGTTGAATAAAAGCAACAAAACAGCAAAGATATATCAAAATATGCCATATTAACTTTTCATTTCTAACTATCATGTCACAGATGTCCATTCTAAAAATACTATTGAATATTCCAATTAAATTTTCTATGATTACTAGCCATTTAGAGCAAGTCAGATAACATAAACTGAATGCGACCCAATCCTGAAAATTTTAATAACACTTAGCTGTGCTTGACCACAGAAGCTGTCAGGAACATTTGTTCTAATCGAACTGTTTGTATCAATTTAGGAAAAAATATTTTCATTTTTCCTAATATGATCTATTCAGATGTGAAACATAATCTGATGTGACGTATAATCCAAAAATGATAATCTCTTTTTCCGCTAAACAGATTTAGAGGACTGACCATAAGAATCCAGCGACACTGAAAGAAAATTCTTATAGCGATCGAATAATTACCGAACACTGATTATTTTTATAGATTTGCTGTAGTTTTTGGCATTTTATGTCCATTATTTTCATTTGTATCTTTTAAAAAGCTTGATTTGTACATTGCTACCCTACGTAAAGGAAATTCTAAGCTAAATTGACAGAACCGTGGTTGATATTTTTTACATATAAGGTAACATTTGAACCTAATTTAGTTTCATAATATCCTGAATTATTTTAATCAGTTCATATATTTAGTATTTACCAATTATTTAATTTTTCGTATGCTTATTTCAGTTCTGATGTGTGTTGTCCACAATCTCTACAGCTAGTTGAGTGGAAATTGTAGCTCAGTTTGAATTTCAATTAATGCTTTTGATGCACACAGCGATCAAATCAATCTTGGCTGTTTCAACTGTGTCATATTCAAGGGTTTAATTCAGGGAGATGAACATCAAAGTGTTGAACATTACTCAAGCCATCTGAAAAGGATGAAGTTTTGTCTTTGTGTATATAGCACACTGTGGACAGACGGTCGAAATAGCGCACTTGGGATTTTTAACAGTCCATGGAATTGTATGTTATCCTTGATTGCAGTCTGTCAGAAAGGTCCAGGCCATGTTCTAATGAGTATTTGAAATTTTTCACTTCTTTCTTCTCCTCTGCTCATCCAGACTCAGGCAAATCTATTTGCAGTGAATATTTATAACATACTGATACTGTTCAGATTAAATTCATGTGAAGATTAATAACCTTGGGGGGTGAGACAGTGGCATTGTGGTATGCTGAAGCATTTTCGACAATCTTGAGCCAGCATGGTCCAGCAGGTGATTCCTCTTCTGGAGGTCCCCAGCAACACAGATACCAGCCTTCAGTCAGTTTAGTTCATTCCACATAATATCAAAAATGGCAGAAGATACCAAATACTGCAAATACTGAATATGTTCTGACAATAGGACTGAAGACTGGTGTTCCATAACTAGGCACATACCTAATCAAGATAACCAGTTAAGCTATAACACTGGCAACCACCAACAATGTGAAAAATTATTCCTGTATGTCCTATCCATATAACCCAGGAGAAAAGTTCAACCGAGCCAATCATCGACCCATCGTCACTCTATGATTAGATTAGATTAGATTGATTAGATTATTTACAGTGTGGAAACAGGCCCTTCAGCCCAACAAGTTCACACCGACCCACCGAAGCGCAACCCATCCATACCCCTAACCTAACACTACGAGCAATTTAGCATGGCCAATTCACCTGACCCGCACATCTTTGGACTGTGGGAGGAAACCGGAGCACCCAGAGGAAACCCACGCAGACACGGGGAGAACGTGCAAACTCCACACAGTCGCCTGAGTCAGGAACTGAACCCGGGTCTCTGGCGCTGTGAGGCAGCAGTGCTAACCACTGTGCCACCGTGCACATGAGATATTGTGTTATAGGTATCTTTACCAACTCACTCACCAATTCGCTATATTCACTAAATATGGTGTTTCTATTCATTCATTCATTCATTCATTCATTCATTCATTCATATCTCTCTTCCTAACCCATTCACAAGTGCTCTATATTTATTGAGTACTGTGTTCCTTTTCATTTGTAACTCTTTACTAATGTCCTTCCTCCATTCATTCGTAAAACTGCGATTCTGGAATACATTTTACATATTACAAATTAAAGCATTTCTTCCAAACCATCACTGTGTGCTGCCTCACATCTTAACCCTTATTAGACTTATTCTACATCAAAAGCTGCCTCTGAATAAGTATCAACATAGTAACATATTCAGAAGAATGACTCCCCGCTATTGAGTCTCCACAAAAGATTATAATATTAATTGGCCCTCTCCAACTGTCCCCGGACCTGAATAGATTACAGAACACCAGACAGTTTCACTAATTAGTCCAAATCATGACCAATTAGTATGTACTTGTTGAATACCTTTTAACAGGGCCACTATCCCCTTTACTGAATGAATGAACACAACTCACACCAGCCAATAGTAAACCAATCTCATGATCCAGCTGTGGTAAGCAGTTTAATATCCTTTATTCTTTCATTAGATACATGCATAATATCTAACTTAATTAGAGCAAATAGGCTTAATACTTTTACTAAAATTTACTAACTTAAAAGATACTTACTGTCTTTAATTTCCGATATGGCTAGGAAGAACTGTATGGATTCTTTTGTAGATGAAAAACAGTAGAGATCCTTTGCAGGTCTGTGAGAGTGTTGTCCTGAGCTGGGGTAGGGCTAATTGCAGGGAAGGTAGGTAGCGGCGCATGTCTGCAAGCGTGGACTGGAGGATCCGGAGGGAGGTCTGTTGCTGGAGGCTTTGGATTTGTTGTAGGTACTGGTTGTCCTAGTTGGGTCCAAATGTTGTTGGTCTGAACATAGTCCGGAGTCCGTGCGGGGTCAGTCGGTTCCGTAGACAGGTGCTGAGGAAGGAGATGTGGCTGTGGTAGCGAGTCTGTTTGAGAACGTGACTGAAGAGCTTCTGGGCAGAAGAGATGACCTGAGGTGTGCAGTGAGAGAGGGACTCACTGAAATCCTTGTAGAGGGAGGAGGAGAGCTTCCTCTAGGAATGCATCCTTGCTAGAGGATTCACAGTAGGTTAAAATCTTCTAGGAGAAAGTAACTTAGAAGCTAATAGAACTGACACCTCTTGATTAGGCACGCAGACCTGACAGACACTCTTAATCCTATCAATAGTAGCAGCTAGCATTCAGCAAATGTTTAAACCATCTCCTGTTTCCCCAGGACAGAAGTCACACAAATCTTTGATTTGGAGACACTGGTATTGGATTGGAGTGTACAAAGTTAAAAATCACACAACACCAGGTTATAATCCAACAGGCTTATTTGGAAGCACTAGCTTTCAGAGCGCTGCTCTTTCATCAAGTGGTTGTTGAGTATAAGATCGTAGGACACAGAATTTACAGCAAAAGCTCACAGTGTGATATGACTGAAATTATATATTGAAAAAGACCTGGACTGTTTGTTAAGTCTCTCATCTTTTAGAATGGGCATGTTGGTTTCAGTTCTTTCATATGCAAATTCCAGAATTTCTTAAAGTTACATTCTTAAGTGAACTTTAACAATAGGTGTCTGGTTGGCCCAGATAAGGGTGTTATGAAATTCTGTGTCCTACGATGTTATACTCGACAACCACCTGTTGAAGGAGCAGCGCTCCAAAAGCTAATGATTCCAAATAAATCTGTTTGACTATTTTCAACTTTGTACACAAATTTTTATGTACAATAGATAATACAGTATAACATCAGAGTAAAAGAATTTTCAATATATGTTCGAACTGTCTACAAATGGGACAGTGCAGGAAATGTATTTAGCGATTCTATCGCCTCGAACTTGTGTTACTGCAGTTGATGAATAAAGAGGATATTTTTGTCGCTCACTGATTTCAGCTGTTATTTGAACACAATCCTACAACTCTCAGTCATCAGCAAAGTGATGGAAAATCTCATAGACAGGCTATAAGTGACACTTAGTCACACTTCTGATGGAATAACTCCAAATCTCTTACACGTATTTGTCTCCAATATTTGTGTGATACATTTATAGAGTCATAAAGACATAAAGATGTATATCATGGAAACAGACTCTTCAGTCCAACCATCCATGCCGACCAGATATCCTAACCCAATCCCAACTGCCAGCACCCAGCTCATATTCCTCCAAACTCTTCCTATTCATATACCCATCCAGATGCCTCTTAAATGTTACAATTGTACTAGCCTTCTACACTTTCTCTGGCAGCTCATTCCATACATGTACCACCCTCTGCATGAAAAAGTTGCCCTTAGGTCTCTATTATATCTTTCCACTCTCACCCTAAACCTATGCCCTCTTGTTCTGGATTCCATCACCCCAGGGAAAAGACTTTGCCTATTTACCCTGTCCATGCCCCTCATAATTTTGTAAACCTCTATAAGGTCACCCCTCAGCCTCCAATGCTCCAGGGAAAACAGCCTCAGCCTTTCCCTATAACTCAAATCCTCCAACCCTGGTAACATCCTTGTAAATCTTTTCTGAACCCTTTCAGGTTTCACAACATCTTTCCAATAGGAAGGAGACCAGAATTGCACGCAATATTCCAACAGTGGCCTAACCAATGTCCGGTACAGCCGCAACATGACCTCCCAACTCCTGTACTCAATACTCTGACCAATAAAGGAACGCATACCAAACGCCTTCTTCATGATCCTATCTACCTGCGACTCCACTTTCAAGGAGCTATGAACCTGCACTCCAAGGTCTCTTACTTCAGCAACACTCCATAAGACGTTACCATTAAGTGTATATGTCCTGCTAAGATTTGCTTTCCCAAAATACAGCACCTCGCATTTGTCTGAATTAAATTCCATCTGCCACTTCTCAGCCCATTGGCCCATCTGGTCAAGATCCTGTTGTAATCTGAGGTAACCCTCTTCGCTATCCACTACACCTCCAATTTTGGTGTCATCTGCAAACTTACTAACTGTAGCTCTTATGCTCACATCCAAATCATTTATGTAAATGACAAAAAGTAGAGGACCCAGCACCAATCCTTGTGGCACTCCACTGATCACAGGCCTCCAGTCTGAAAAACAACCCTCCACCGCCACACTCTGTCTTCTACCTTTGAGCCAGTTCTGTATCCAAATGGCTAATTCTCCCTTTATTCCGTGAGATCTAACCTTGCTAATCAGTCTTCCCATGGGGAACCTTGTCGAACGCCTTACTGAAGTCCATATAGATCGCATCTACTGCTCTGTCCTCATCAATCCTCTTTGTTACTTCCTCAAAAAACTCAATCAAGTTTGTGAGACATGATTTCCCATGCACAAAGCTATGTTGACTATTCCTAATCAGTCCTTGCCTTTCCAAATGCATGTACATCCTGTCTGTCAAGATTCCCTCCAACAACTTGCCTACCACCAATGTCAGGCTCACTGATCTGTAGTTCCCTGGCTTGTCCTTACTACCCTTCTTAAACAGTGGCACCATGTTAGCCAACCTCCAGTCTTCCGACACCTCACCTGTGACTACTGATGACACAAATATCTCAGCAAAAGGCCCAGCAATCACTTCTCTAGCTTCCCACAGAGTTCTAGGGTACACCTGATCAGGTCCTGGGGATTTATCCACCTTTACCCATTTCAAGACATCCAACACTTCCTCCTCTGTAATCTGGACATTTTGCGAGATGTCACCATTTATTTCCCTACAGTCTATATCTTCCATATCCTTTTCCACAGTAAATACTGATGCAAAATACTAATTTAGTATCTCCCCCATTTTCTGCGGCTCCACATAAAGGCTGCCTTGCTGATCTTTGAGGGGCCCTATTCTCTCCCTAGTTACCCTTTTGTCCTTAATGTATTTGTAAAAAAAACTCTTTGGATTCTCCTTAATTCTATTTGCCAAAGCTATCTCATGTCCCCTTTTTGCCCTCTTAATTTCCCTCTTAAGTATACTCCTGCTGCCTTTTCTCTTCTAAGGATTCACTCAACCTCTGCTGTTTATACCTGACTTATGCATGCTTCGTTTTCCTAACCAAACCCTCAATTTCTCTAGTCATCCAGTATTGTCCACACTTACCAGCCTTTCCTTTCATCCTAACAGGAATATACTGTCTCTGGACTCTCGTTATCTCATTTTTGAAGGCTTCCCATTTTCCAGCCATCCCTTTATCTGCAATCTTTGCTCCACTAGAATATGCAGCTGCATGTAAGAATTATCTTATGCACTTTAATTGGCTCCATCCCACACTCAAATTGGCATTTGAGATGGAGCAGTGTCATGAGCTTCATTTTCTCGATGAGCAAGTTGGAAAATCCATTAATAAGTTCTCCACTACTGTCATCTACAAGTCTACATTCACTGATCAATATAGGCATTGGAATTCCGACAACTTCATGCACTGTACAGTTGGTTTTATTGACAACAGGGCTCAAGCCATTTGCTCACTGTGCAAACTTGTCTCTGTTGTCTCTGAAATAGGACACATCAAAACCAACCTGTGGACTAGTGACTATACTGATCAGATTATTGCTTGCCATGGATTGTGCATCCTCATGAATGGTAAATACACCAAATATTAAAGTAACAGGCCAAATTAGCCATTCCACACTACGACTGTACAGCAGCAACGCAAGTGATATTTTCCATTAACACAGGGTCAGCCCAAAAGATCAGTTTGCATAAATGAACAATGTAGTATATGAATTTTAGTTGGCTGTCATACTAGGTTTGGAGAAAGAACAACCTTACAACTGGCAGATTCCAGCAAACAGCATGTCCCTGTGGCTATCCATAACAGGAAGAATACTGGCTGTAATCAACCAGTGCCTGTGCTCGCAAAACATAGAACATAGCATCTAATGTTAGTTGTGATTCCATAATGGAACATCACTTGCTCAATAATTCAAAGTGTGCTAAGATTTGCTGTAACAATCAACTTACGATTATCAATCATATCAATCAATGCGACTTACACACATTTGCCAGATGTTGCCTAGGAAAGCCCTGTCCTCTCGGAAAATAAATTATTTCCTGGCATTATGTGTTTTTTTTAACTAGAAAGACGCATGGAAGAAAATAATTCCCTTGTATGTTCCCCTTGGCAATGCCTTGATAAATCAGAGTCGACATGTCAACTAAGAAACCCCCTTTTGGACAGCACTGTGGCCTCAGTAATTAGTATTGTTTCCTTATTGTGCCAGAGATCGAGGTTCAATTCTAGCCTCAGGTAACTGTCTGCGAGGAGTTTACGCATTCTCCCCGTGTCTGCATGGGTTTCCTCCGGGTGCTCTGGTTTTCTCCCACAATCTAAAGATGTGCAGGTTAGGGTTGGCCATGGTGAAATTCTCCACCATGTACAGGAATGTGTAGACTAGGTGGATTAGCCAAGGGTTACGGAATACAGTGGGGGGGGGGGTGCTGGATCTGGGTGGGACGCTCTTTGGAGGGTCAGTGTCAGCTCAGTGGGCTTAATGGCCTCCTCCTGCACTGTAGGGATTCTATGATATTCCCATGCGATATGAATCGTTGCTTGTGTCGAATCATGACATTCTTATTTCTGTCCTGGTGAAAAATCCCAACAGCTTGTATCTTTCTTTAAGACTATATATTATTATCCATGTCTTTATTTAAGGCAATTATATATGCATACAAATTAAAAGCAGGTGTATCCATTTGGTTCCTTTAGTCTGCACGGCCACTGAATATGATCATAATTGCTGAATGTGACCTCAAACCCCACATCCCTGCTTTTGTGGTGGTTGTATGTTGTAATGTATAAGACATCTGGCTTCAGTGTTAATCAAGGTGCTATCAGAAGATTGTAGATTTGAATCTTCAGAGCTGTTGTGGTTCAGTGGTAGTGTCCCTACCTCTGACCCAGGTTCAAGTCCCACCTGCTCAAGAGTTGTGCACAATCATCCCCAAACTGGTAATTAGCAAAATATCTCAAAGCGAAGGCAGATAAGTACTGCACGGCCTTTGCTCTCAAATGCCAAATATCAGCACACTATTCTCAGCAAGGGGAGAAAGGCCAGTTACTTCCCTTCGAAAAAAAAACCCTCTGACAAAAACTCAGTGTGGTCAAGAAAGGAAGCAGTCAATTCTACACAAACCAATTGGATCGCTTACTCAAATAGTTTTTTTTTGCATCCGTCTTCACACTGGAAGACACCAGCAGCAGACCAGAACTTCAAGAGAGTCAGGGACAGAGGTGAATGTAGTGGCCATCACTAAGGAGAGGGTTTTGAGGAAGCTGAAAGGACTGAAGGTAAATAAATCACCCAGCTCAGATGGGCTACAGCCCAGATCTCTGAGGGGGATAGCTGAAGAATTTGTGAGGGCATCGCTGGTAAGCTTTCAGGAATCATTGATTCCTGAGGTCCCAGAGGACTGGAAAATGGCTATTGTAACACCCCTGTTTAAGAAGGGAGGGAGGCAGAAGATGGGAAATTATAGTCCAGTTCACCTGATCTTGGTCATTGGTAAGATTTTAGACTAGGCAGAAGTGGGTACTGCAGATGCTGGAGATTAGGGTCAAGATTAGAGTGGTGTTGGAAAAGCGCAGCAGATCAGGCAGCATCCGAGGAGCAGGAAAATTGACATTTTGGGCAAAAGTCCTTCATCAGGAATCTGGTAAGATTCGTCAGGTAAGATTTTAGAGACCATTAATAAGGATGAGATTGCGGAATGCTTGGAGGTGTCTGGTTACACAGGCTCATGCATGACAAATCTGATAGAATTCTTTGAGGAGGTATTGAGCAAGTTAAACAAAGGAGAGCGAGTGGACATGATCTATTTGGATTTCTAGAAAGCTTTTGACAAGATTTTGCTGCACAGGAGGCTGCTAAATAAGATTAAAGTTCATAGTGTTAGGGCCAAGGTACTGGCATGGATAGAGGATTGGCTGATGGGCAGAAGGCAGACAATAGAGATAAAGGGGTCTTTTTCAGGAGGACATCTAGTGACTAATGGAGTTCCACAGGAGTCAGTGTTAGGAGCACAATTATTCATGTTCTCCACTAGCAATCTGGATGAAGGAACTGAGGGCATTTTGTTAAGTTTGCAGACGACACAAGAATAGTTGGAGGGACAAAAAGTGCTGAAGAAGCAGGGAGGTTGCAGAAACATTTGGACTGGCTAGGAGAGTGGGCAAAGAAGTAGTATATGGAACACAATGTGGGAAAGTGGGAGGTTATGCACATTGGTAAGAAGAAAGAGGCTTGTTTCTATTCCTGAGACTATTTCTAAGTGGGAAATGTTTCAGAAATTCCTTATCAGTCAGAGCTGTTCTGGGTAATCTGATATCTGGTGGAAAATTGAATTTACCCATCAATCACCATCCCCATATATCAGATAAACAAATCCGCAGTAGTAAAAATGTATTGGTACACCTTCTTGGTATTAGCTAGAAGTCCCACACAATCTAATAGAACTTTATTAAATGGTTCATTGCAAAGGTACTGGGGACTGAGATAATGGAGCAGTTTGATCAATGGGTGGGACTCACAAACCATTTGAGATGAATGACATATTTTGGAGAGACATGTAATCCTGGATAAGAAAAGTGCTTAGATTAGATTACTTACAGTGTGGAAACAGGCCATTCGGCCCAACAAGTCCACACCGACCCGCCGAAGCGCACCCCACCCAGCTGAATTTTTCATATTTCTTAAATGACCGGCCAATAGACTATCATGAGAAATACTTAAAATATTTCCGTGGCAACCAAGAGGGGAAAAATTTATTGAGCTATTGTTATCCAGACAATTTATTGTAATTTTAGTTGGGATGCCACAATCTCCAGTGTGAGGAGGGATGAAATGGCTCCCTTCTATATTCATACATCCTGCAGTTAAGTCAACAAGGTTGATTTACAAAGAATCCTCTTGCTTTTGCATAACTTTTTGTTCAGATAAGATGAATTTACATTTTAAAAGGAGCCAATTTAATCAGGCTTTTTTGAGTTTGTGAAAGAGTAAAATCATTAGTTACTAAAGGCACACTGATTAGAACTGAGCAGTGAGTCCAAAAAAAATGCTAAGATATACGATTCTGTTTCAGGGTTGTTTGAAGAGCAGATGTGCTGTGAATAGTCGAATGGTCAATGTCACAATTCTTTGCTTTGCAGGTGGTTTGAAATGATTTTGTCCTTTTCTTCTTGGCTGGTTTGTTGGTTAGCAATAAAATCCTTTACCTGCCACACAGAATGACTAGTGGGTGTTTGTTCAACTGTGACCTTCACAACACACTAACTCTTGAACAAGGCTTGGACACATGAATGTCTCAACTCACTAACACAAAGTCTTCTAACAGCATTTACAGACCAGGATTGAACTCCTGTTCTTACGTATTATTGAAAGCATAATGAATATGACATGTCTTTTGCCCAAACTTCTATCTTTCTCTCATGTTCACAATCTTAGATAATTCCCAGAAAATTATGGTTCAGTTTGTGGGTCAGTTCGCCCCATTCAAGTCCATCCCTTTGAAGCTTCCTTGACAATTCTTCAGGTGTGACATTTTAGGGTATATCACTTCAGTCAACCACAGAATTTACATCCACAATCACTTTTCTTAAACAAAACACACATGATATAATTAAAAGTTCAGTATATCCATAGGTGAACCATGGTTATGACTTGTGCTCATGATACTGTCCATTTGTCATTTGCTAATCTCTGAGATCTCCATTTCTTCCAGGTCAGTTTTTAAATAATAACATTCAGCGACTCTTTCTGATATGTTGCCTGAGATAGGATCCATAAACACAGCTCTGAAGAAGGGCCACTGGACCCAAACTGTTAGCTCTGCTTTCTCTCCACAGAGGCTGCCAGGCCTGCTGAGCTTCTTTGGCAATTTCTGTTGTTATTCCATAAACACTCTGCCTGCAGGCTTTCTTTTTTATTTTATTGAACAAATTACAAAAACAGTTTACAACAAACAGTTACATTTACAGCTGCATACAAGAGACAGTAATTTTACAAGGGAGAGGAGCAGCAAAGCCAGGCCCCAAACCCTACCATTCAACCAGTTTACAGGGACATGAGGACAAACCTCAAATCTCAGTTTCACATATAAAAATATAAAGAGAGCCTACAGGCTTTACATAAGACAGCCCAATTAAATAATTCAGCTGCACTAATTTCACTTTAACCTCACTTGAATTCCCAAATAAACTCCAATCTAATTAAACATCTAAATTATCCTCCTACTCAATTGATTCTGCTTTATCCTGTTGAGCTTTATGAGCCTGAACCCTCGTTATCACACAATGTGGGAACAATACACAATGTTTTAGCCACAACATCTCAGCTTCTCACACCACAACCAGCCCTCCCGAAACTCATTGCCAAGTCATTACCCAGTATAAAGTCTATCCCTTCAATAGGTAAACTAGAAAAAGCACCATCTCTGTTTATTAAGACGCTTTAAAATTTAATTTTATGCCAACTTCTTCCACACTCCTTAATGACGAAATGAGAATGTCTGTCTGGTCAACAAATGCACCCAATACTTTGGATTTGATTTTATTCACTCCTGGGGGTGTGGGCATTTACTAGGCCTCCATGTATTGCCCATCACTATTACCCTTGAGAAGTTGGTGAAGAGCTGCCTTCTTGGACCACTGCAGTCCATATGCTGTAAGTAGACTCACAATAATGCCAGGAAGAGAGTACTAGGAGTTTGACCCAGCGACAGTGAAGGAACAATGATATATTTCCAATTTGAGAGAGTAAGTAGCTTGGAGGGGAACTTGTAGGTGATGGTGTTCCTATATAAGATCAAATTAGATTCCCTACAATGTGGAAACAGGCCCTTCTGCCCAACTAGTCCACACTGACCCTTCAAAGAATAAGCCACCCAGACCCATTCCCCTCTGACTAACTGACCCAGCACTATGGGGCAATTTAGCATGGCCAATTTACCTAACCTGCACATCTTTGGACTGTGGGAGAAAACTGGAGCACCCGGAGGAAACCCACACAGACACAGGGAGAATGTGCAAACTCCACACAGATGGTCACCTGAGGCTGGAATCGAACCCAAGAGTTGTGAGGCAGCAGTGCTAACCACTGAGCCGCTGTGCCGCCCCAAAGGACTGTATATCTACAGTCCTTTTTCTTCTAGACCTATGTAAAACTTTTCAGTGTTATCCTTTAAGAATGGTAATGTAAATACCTGATAAATGTTGCAGACAGTTTGTCTGGAATCTACAAAGTTGTCCTGTGTCCTCTAGAGTCCAATGTGCATCCTTATGAATGAGGGATAAGTGAGTATAAAGACAGGACTCAGTGGTTAAAATTTTGAATCCTATCCTCGCATCACTGGTTGGCTCTTTGGATCACAATTGTGTGAATTCAGTGTCTTTCGGCACATAAACTTTAGATTAGATTACCTACAGTACGGAAACATGCCCACTGGCCCAAAAAGTCCACACTGACCCTCCGAAGAGTAAACCACCCAGACCTATTCCCTACCCTAGATTTATCCCTAAGTAATGCACGTTCTCCCCGTGTCTGCGTGGGTTTCCTCCGGGTGCTCCGGTTTCCTCCCACAGTCCAAAGATGTGCGGGTCAGGTGAATTGGCCATGCTAAATTGCCCGTAGTGTTAGGTAAGGGGTAATGTAGGGGTATGGGTGGGTTTCGCTTCGGCGGGTCGGTGTGGACTTGTTGGGCCGAAGGGCCTGTTTCCACACTGTAAGTCTAATCTAATCTAATCTAATGCATCTAACACTATGGGCAATTTAGCATGGCCAATGTGAGAAATGAACCCCACTTATCCAATAATTTTCAGTCTGGGTCAAAGAGTTCCGAAGCAGCACATTTATTTGAACATCTTTAAAGATGGGTGGCTCTATGAGGAAAGACACACCCGAAAGAAAATACAGAACTTTTTTATACTTTTCTGAGGGGTCTCTCAACACCCTACACTAAGCAATAAACCGATCATAAGTATCTATTTCATTCTATCCCTTTATTTGATTATTACTTGCGCCCATTATTCCTTCATTTGGTAATTCCTTGCACCCAAGCCTAAGCCTATCATAGTTATTAATTTCCTTACTTGTTTTTCTTTAAATATGCCTTATTTTCTGTCCTTGTTCGTTACAGCCTTCCTGTTATTTTGTCCAGTTCCTCTTATCTTATCCAACCTTCTGACATCTGAGATCATCCTTTATTATCTTGATAGTCCAAAAAGCGGACCTACAAACTATGAGCTTATTGCAAAATGCCCCTCCTACTTCCTTTTTCTTTTGTGGTCAGCTACAACACTCAAAGTAATTTCTTAGCTTAAAACTATTTCTTAAAAGACCCTCCATATTCATTAAAATCAACAAACACCTGACAACCTGAAATTTTTCTCTCTCAATCCCTCCTTTTCTTTTCGTCAGTGTACGTTGATCTAATTGATTCCGGGACAATGAGGCCTTCAGCTTAGACAGCATCATGCCTGAAAGTTCATCTACTCTGAAAATGCCTTTGGGGATATTTTCAACATCAGAAGTTGTTAATAAGTAAAGGCCGTTCCCCCTGCAAACAGGGGCATCTGTTTGGTCAAGGCGGTCTCGATCATTCTCTGAGCGAGACCCCGAATACAAGGAATAATACAACAGCCCAGTGCTGCCAGAATCCCAACGACCACTGTCAAGGAGGTTAGAATAGAAACCACAATTCCTTTCCATTTGCTGAACCAAGACTCCAACCACCCGTTATTGAAGTGTCCACCCCAGAATTTTCAAGGAGAAAGTGAGGACTGCAAATGCTGGAGATCAGAGCTGAAAATGTGTTGCTGGAAAAGTGCAGCAGGTCAGGCAGCATCCAAGGAGCAGGAGAATCGATGTTTCGGGCATGAGCCCTTCCATTCCTGAAGAAGGGCTTATGCCTGAAACGTCGATTCTCCTACTCCTTGGTTGCTGACTGACCTGCTGCACTTTTCCAGCAACACATTTCACCCCAGAATTTTCAGCCAATGCACGTGAGAGGGTCGTCAACACTTGTAAGACTTGAGTAATCGAGTCATCTGGGACCGTTTAATTCGGAATAAAGGTACAGCAACTTCCCCCTAACATAGCACAAACTCCCCCTTTTTCTGCCAACATCATATCTAAAGCCATCCTATTTTCCCAGGCCATTCTGCTTGTGGCATCTAACTGTTCAGCTATTCCTTTAACAGCGTTCCTGGTGTAATTTATAAATTTTTGTTGGTTGTAAGAGACGTAATTAATCCAATTGACATTTTTATTAATTGTAACCCCCCAGAAGAGAGACTCAAATCCAGCTACTATGTGGTTACAATCCTTAAATTTGTCAGGCACCCCTCTGGGAACCCCTATCAAGCCCAAATAAATATCATCATCAAAGGTGGTAGCAAAGACTGACCGTGCCCTCCTCCTTTTCTTCATTTCAGGAATCTCACCTCGTTCAAATGCTAGGGTGAATGGAATGGCCAATTGTACAATTGGACAAGTGCCTTGCCAGTCAGAGGGCATAGTAGGTCTTAGAATCTTTCCCCCACAGTACCACCACAAATCCGTTCGGGGTATCTTTAAAGCTAAATAGTTCCCTCCCAACTCTGTCTCCTCAAAACCTTTTTGTTTATCTTTTTACATGTTATACATCCTTCACATATCTGTTTGGCAATGGTATATACTCCTTTACATCCATATCTTCACAGGACTAAATCGCACATTGCCTGCACCCCTCAATGACCTCCCTGATGCAAAATGGTCATAATTTCTCGCATCATCATTTTATTAAGCATCTCCCTTCCATCAGGTAGCAACCAACACTCATCTTCTGTTTTAACTGCACCTATGTCTTTCAGTTCTTCCTCCTCCTTAGTATTAAATAACGGAGTACTCGGAGGATCAGGGAGCGAAGGTATCAGGGGACATATTACTGCTTCTGGTGGACTCATGGCCGCCTCCCTAGCTGCCTCATCTGCCAATCTATTTCCCCTTACTTCTAGGGTATCCCCTTTCCTCTACCATACCCTTGGTTTTTCTCATTCTGCTACATATTCCTTTGGTTATCTATTTCCTTTGTTTCAGTCCTTTTTTTAAGTACCTCATCAACCGTAGCTACCATCGTTTTTGCCTTTTGTTTCTGCTTTTTGTCCTCTCTCCTTACAAATACTCTCTGAGCCTCCCTCAGCAATTCATCTAATGGTTTCTCAGTCCATCCCTCTATTTTCTGTATTTTCTTCTGAATATCTGGCCAAGGCTTAGTCACAAAGTATATTTTCAACAATCCTTCCCCTACTGGCCCCTCTAAATCCATCCCAGAATATTTGTGCATAGAGTTCTTCAGTCTTTGTAAAAACTCTGAGCGATTCTCTTCCTTTCCTTGACATACCTCAAATATCTTTGTTAAATTCTGCGACTTTGGGGCCGCTTCTCCAACTGCCCTTATTAATAAATTTTTCAAAATTTTCATCTTTTCCCTATCTCCTTGTTTTTGATGATCCCAATTAAGTTCTCTTAAGGGGAACTTATCCTCTGCCTGACCTGCCCCTTCAGTTCCATGGGGTGTTCCCTGTCCCAGACCCCAAAAGCTGCTTTCCTTATCAACCCTCTTTCTTCTCCACTAAATAAAATATTTAGTATGGATATCAATTCTGTACAAGTATATATATGAGGACCCAGGAATTGATCAATCTTTTCTGACAAACCTACTGGGTTTTCTATAAGTATTTTCATTTCCTTTTTAAAGGACCTTACTTCCCCACTAGTTAAAGGGGCATTAACCAATCCAATTTCTCTTTCCTTGATCGGGACCTCACTTAATGGAAGCATGTTTTGGACCAACTTTTCTTCTGCCTCCCCGTCACTTTCTTCTAATCTTTCCATTTGGTTTCTGGTGCATTTCGCAATCGGGACCTGACTTTTATCTATTTCCTGTTCTGTCTCAGATGTGGTGGGACCTTCATCCCCCTGCCCCAGTCCGACTGCCTGCCCCTGACTCGTACCAGAAACCGCCACGGGCTGTTGGATTCTTCCACGTGGCGGGTGGTAAATGATCTAATGCCTCCCATGGGGATAGAGGTGGTGCACTATGGATTTTCTTTTCATTTATGTTTACAGTGCACATCCGTATTTTAGATTCACCCTTCCAACAGGAGGCATAATCAGACTCCTCCTGACCGAAGGGTTCTTTTTCATTAACATATAAATTTAAATATTGACAAACCCAATCTTCGTCCGACCCGTATTTTGGTCAGAAGATGGCAGGACAAAGAATAGGTTCCTTAGTCCATACAAAACAACAATACTTAATCATCGTCTTTCTATCTTTTTGTCGTGTGTGTTCATTTTGTTTCCAATTTCCCAACATCCTACCCAACGGACTTTCTGGAGGAATGTTGCCAGGGTCGCCTCCTTTTTCAATGGAGGATTTTCCTTTAATACTTGTTGCACAACCCATTTCACCCTGGTTCACCACCCAGTGGCCTCAATCACCTCTTCCAATAGGGATCCAATCCCTACGAATCTGGGAATCCTTGAGTCCAACTCAAGGTAGGGCACTTTTTAGGGGTTAGTCTGAGCCCTGACAGGTGATTCTGGTGTCCTTGTAAATCGCGAAAAGGCAACGAGTTAGGGGTCCCACCCCTATGAACCAGAAACCTCGAGTCCAACTCGAGGTTGGAGTTTGGTACTCCCGAACCCCCAGGTTACTTTTGTTAGTCCCTCATAACTACTAAAACCCAAGCCCCAGCCACCAAGGTAGCACTTAAAAGTCAGTTTTCTTACCTTGGTCTGTGTACAGAGTTTCCTGGCTATTAGACGTCTTCTGGTTGTGCCTTCCCCCTTGGGTCCCACCCAAGGTCCCCTTGAGTCCAACTCAAGGTACACACACTCACTACCAACTGCTTCGGAACGACTCTTAAAGGATTCAATTCAGGCAATCTCTCAAGCCACCCACCGCCGAAAAACACGAGACTGTTCTAAAGGAACAGGGCGTGCCTTCTCAGTTATCGACGGCAGGAGCCTTTTCAGGAGCTGAAGTTCATCCCTGACGAGCCCCCAGTTGTGGGCGGCATGGTGGCACAGTGGTTAGCACTGTTGCCTCACAGCGCCAGAGACCTGGGTTCAATCCCTACCTCAGGCAACTGACTGTGTGGAGTTTGCACATTCTCCCTGTGTTTGCGTGCGTTTCCTATGGGTGCTCTGGTTTCCTCCCACATTCCAAAAATGTGCAGGTTAGGTGAATTGGCTGAGCTAAAATGTCCGTAGTGTTAGGTGAAGGGGTAAATGTAGGAGAATGGAGTCTGGGTGGGTTTTGCTTTGGCGGGTCAGTGTGGACTTATTGGGCCGAAGGGCCTGTTTCCACACTGTAAGTAATCTAATCTAATTGTGAGAAATGAAGCCCACTTAATCAATAATTTTCAGTCTGAATCAAAGAGTTCCAAAGCAGCACATTTATTCGAACATTTTTAAAGATGGGTGGCTGGACAAGGAGAAACGCACCCAACAGTAAAATACAGAGCTTTTTTATACTTTTCTGAGGGGTCTCTCGGCACCCCTACACTGAGCAATAAACCGATCATAAGTGTCTATTTCATTGTATCCCTTTATTTGATTATTACTTGCACCCGTTATTCCTTCATTTGGTAATTTCCTGCACCCAAGTCTAAGCCTATCATAGTTATTAATTACCTTACTTGTTTTTCTTTAAATCTGCCTTATTTCCTGTCCTTGTTCGTCACAGCCTTCCTGTTATTTTGTCCAGTTCCTTTTATCTTATCCAACCTTCTGACATCTGAGATCATCCTTTATTATCTTGATAGTCCAAAAAGCGGACCTACAAACTATGAGCTTATTGCAAAATGCCCCTCCTGACTTCCTTTTTCTTTTGTGGTCAGCTACAACACTCATAGTAATTTCTTAGCTTAAAACTATTTCTTAAAAGACCCTCTATATTCGTTAAAATCAACAAACACCTGACAACCTGAAATCTTTCTCTCACAGCCAATTCACCTGACCTGAACCTCTTTGGATTGTGGGAGGAAACCCACACCGACACAGTAAGAATGGAATCTGGGCCCCTGGTGCTATGAGGCAACAGTGCTAAACACTGAGCCACTGTGCCACCCCAAATACCTGCCTGTGTCTTCTACTGCAACATTTTGTGGCACTAGTTACCCCCTGGGAACCAGTGGTCAGTCTCTGAAGCCGTATTTGAGACAACACTGCCTCGTCAAATTTTTATTTTATGGCCCATGGGCCGTTGCCATTAAGACCGTATGGCACTGAATAAGGGAAAATTTCTACATATCTAACCACAGCACAACTGTATGCAATCTGCCATATCACCATTGATAGGGATGCCCATGACAGCCATGACAGAGCAGCACAAAATGGCCATCGGCTGCCCATGGTTAATGCAGCAGAACGTGACTGATAGTAGTTAGAGACCTTGTGAAAATATTTGATTAATGTAGTCTTCACAAAAAGAACAATAGTAGCTCTGTAGACTCAAGGTAACAAAACTGGGATAAAGTATGCTGCTGCAGTTAATTATGCATAAGACACAAATAAGAACATATCACACTACATTTAATGAGTGCATCTCTCGAATTATTTAATCAATCTCTTACGATACTAATATTAGATTTTGGTTACTATCCTTCAAATAATCATAGATATAGTTTCTGAAGCAGTTGTAGATTAACCTATATTCAAAAAGAAATCAAAAGGTGCATGAGGGGAAAAGATTCAAATAAAATTATGTCGGTAAACTAGTCTCAGACAGTAAAAGTAGCCCCATATCATTACAGGGAGAAATGAATGATAGGTACTGAAACTAGCTGACATTGGAATTTAGGTTGAATTAACACATTCTAAGGCACTCAAGAATAAAGATAGGGGTGTCTAGTAAATATGGTAAGAAAGAAACTGCTCACAACTTGTTAGCTAAAGAATTCTAGCATTAAGGATAATCATATAATTTGTTTGAACCAATATTATAACAATTAGTAAAACTCAATATTCTTTCATATTTCCTGGCATGAGGTTAATAAGGAATTTAAAAGGTCTTTAAGTTACAGGTAAGTATCCAATTAATTGGCAGGTAACATGATGCAGCTGGCCCATGTCTGGGCAGGAATGTATAGTGTCCATTTGTGAGGAGCCTCAAGAAGGAAGATAAGAGAGTCTGAGAAATATCATGGGACCACGGAGGACCTGGGTTTGACCTTAAGCCTGTCCATCTCTAGCCATTCAGTCATATGATTATCTTAATTGGAAATGTATATAACTAATTAATAATATGATTGATTTGCAAATGTTAATGGCAGAATGAAATTAATGTATAAAATATATGTTTTCCTTTCTTTGGTGAAGACCTTTCTGGATTTTTAGGGGGTTTCTTCCCACTGGTGTAATTTCAATAAACTCTTGTTGTGGACCAGCCCCAACTTCTCAAAACATTTTTAAGCAGGTAGCCCAGACTGTAACTTTGCTACTTGTTTCAGGTAAGTCTCCAGTGGATATTCCCGGAGGGAATTAGTTGGTCCGACTGCCAAGTTTTAAACAAACAGAACTTATTTACAACGAGCCATAAATAGAATAGCCGAATAATTTATCCTATCCGAATCCAACAGGCTATCCCAACTTAATGACGCTGTTCCAAAATACTTACAATAGTCCAATAAACAAACCCCTTAGCACTAAGAGTAAGAATAACACTAAAAGCTTACAGGTTACAAAATTATAATGGCAGAAGAAGGGAGAGAGCTTCCAGTTTCAACTGTGACCCAGACTCAACTAACCCCTGAACTGAACTGACTTTCCCAGACAGAGAGCTGGTCATGCCCCTTTGATTATGCTTTTTTTAAGACATGAAAGCCTTAAGCTGGAGGCATTATCTGTTAGGGGTAAACAAAATGTCCCCAATAAAACTTTCAAATGCAGCCTAGTTGGAGCGTGGCCAATTACCCCCTCTGAAAAAAATACTCAAGGGCATAGTAACCTTGTAAAAGGACCTGCTTTGTGACACTCTTCCTTGCTGGAAGTGATCTCTTGGGTGTCGAAAGAATCATTTGGTCATTCCACCTCAACAAACATTCTCACATGATTTACACCTTCCACAGTTGTAGCTTTCTTGAACAGAATTCCCATGAACTCTTATCTGACAATGATTGGATTTAAATTACACACTGCAGAGAACATTGTAAAGTATCCATGCAAACTATCCAAGATAGCAGCCGGAGCTCCTCCCCTCCATTCATTTCTTTTCTTGTTTTTTTTGTTTTCATGATTTTTTTCTTTTCCACTTGCTGCCCATCCTTGAACGGCATCGGCGGAGGTCAGATAAGCCAACATGGAGGTGAAGCCCACTATGGACTCCCAGTCTTGAGGTGAAGCCCAGCACAGACCCTTCTGTTCTATCTGCTTTTATTTTTTGTCTCTCTTTCTCTGCTTTAGAATGACAATTAGGCTAAACTTTTAATTTTATTTCTTTATTTTTCTAACTTATACCTAAGAATTTGTACCTAAGTACCTTTGCACCTAACATGGCACCAAAAATCCTAGAATCCCTTTACAGTGTGGAAGCAGGCCATTTGGTTCATTGAGTCCATGCCAACTCTCCAGAGAATTTCCCACCTTGACCCACCCCATCCCTGAATTCCCCATGGCTAACCCACCTGGCCTGCACATCCATGGACACAATGGGCAAATTAGCATGGCCCATTCACCTAACCTGCACATTTTCAGACCATGGGAGGAAACCGGAATACCTGGACAAAACCTACACAGATGGAGGAAGAAGTTACAAACTCCACTCAGACAGTGGCCCAAGAGTGGAACTGAACCCAGGTCCCTGACATTGAGAGACAACAGTGCTAACCATTGAGCCACTGTACCACTCTTATAGTGCATTTGTACAATTGTTACTGTACTTTGTATCCCTGTATAGAAAGTGAGTACTGCAGATGCTGGAGACCAGAGTCGAAGAGTGTGGTGCTGGAAACGGACTGCCAGCCAGGAAGTATCTGAGGAGCAGGAGAGTCAACATTTCAAGCATAAGCTTTTCATCAGGATTACTTTCTCCTTGACAGATTAGAGAAGCATATTTGAAGTCCCAAATGTTCTACTTCTACTCCTAATCTAAAGGAATTAGGGAAGAAACACGGGAATAAAACAAACAAGCAAGCATAAATAATCTAAAATTGCTGAACTGTTAATTGAAATAGGCCCTTCCAACTCACCCTATCTTGGCCGAAAAACCTGAATATTTTATAACCTCAGCCTCTTCAGTTCCAAAGAGAACAAGTACAACCTGTACAATCCTTTAATATAGCTAAAGCCCTTCATTTCTGGCAGCCTCCTTTTGACTCCTTTCTGCACTATTATGATCATATACTTCCTGCAATGTGGCACCCTGAATTAGACACAGTACTCTAACTGTGGTCTAATTAGTGTTTGATATAGTTCTAGCATGATATCACTGCTCTTACAATCTAAGCTTCAGCTATTAAAGAAAAATGTCCCGTATGCCTTTTTAGTTACCTCATCTACCTATCCTACCACTTTCAAAGTTCTGTGTCAAAAATTCTAAGTTTATCTTTTCTGGACCCAGCCATTTATCATATACTCTCTTGTCTTGTGTGACTACCACATGCATTATATTACATTTCTATGGATTGAATGCCTTTGCCGCTGTTCTAACTCTGCAGTTATTTTTATCCCTGTCTATCAAATCCCATGAGAAATGGTTTAATCCAAATTATATGCTGTTGTTTTGTACAACTGTCAAAGCAGACTTATTAAGATTCAGCTTGTTTACTATCAAAACAAAAAAAAACTATGTATTGTCCAGTAGTTACAGGAAGTAGAAGTTGATATATGAGAAAAGACTGAGCAGGTAGTACCTATATTTATTGGACTTTAGAAGAATGTAAGATTATTTTATAAATTATTCTGAGGAGGTTTGACAGGGTGGATACAGAGAGGACTTTCAAAACTAGGAGGTACAATCTCATGCAAATCAGTTTTTAACAAAAAAGGGATTTTGTACAGTAACAGTTAGCAGAACAGTTCGCTTAAAGGGACACTTAGCAATCATCATTGGCACAACACAATTTTATCTAACCGGGAAAAAAATATATGGAAGGAAACTAAATCATTTACAGCTGTAACAGAAACAAATGAGAATCTCTTCCCGTATGTTAGCAATTGAAAAGAATTTTCACTTTACGCTTTGATTTGATCTTCAGATCATTTCAGATCAACAAACTTTCATGTAGACTGTACAAAATGGAACATTTTTGAATCTCCTATTCTTTCTTATTGTTGGAAATTATCCATTGAAAAACAGTATCATGTTGGAGCAAAACAAAGTTAATTATTATATTAAATAGCAGTACAGGATCAGAAAAAGAGGTGCATTTTATATGGTATCAATAGTATTGTTGGAATGGCTCCCACTTGAGTACCATGTTCTGAGATGTGCAATGTAGTAAAGGCAGAGATTGCTCCAAAATATCCAGACAATGACAGCAAATCAATAATAACAGGACATGAGAATAATTTTCTACAGCACTTTTTGTTTTTATCTCAGATTTCCAGCATCTGCAGTTTTTTGCTTTCATTTGAAAAAGGATTTATTTGTTGCTAAATATTTCAGACTTTCAGTTTTCTGATTTTAGAGACCAAGATAAGGGGCAAGTGTGTGAAAATGTTCACTAATTTGGAAAATTTATCTGTTGTTGTTAATTTGAGTACCGATCATGTGATATCATTTGGGAGTCTGTGCTAATTATGTGAAATGGAGCAGTTCTGGTAAAAATCCTACATTTTATTTAAATGTCATACCATTTGTTAGACATTTGCTGCAAATTTTCAACATCCTGATTCTTTTCAAAACTTGGAAAATCTATCTACAACATGGAAATTGAGGACAACAATTTTGCAATTTTTTTGATGCCTGTTTGCAGTATTGGTTAGAACTTGAAATCTTGTAGATATATTGCAGTTGACAAATATATTCCTATTTTTATCATTGTTTCAGACAGTATTTGTCATTGTTGTTAAAATAATGGGAGCTGGGTGAGTTTTTGTGAATAGATATGATTGTAGTAGTTGTTAGTTGTTGTTGTAATGTAAATAATGAGAGTCAGTGATGTGTTCAGAAAATGTCAACTTACAACAGATATAATCACTTTATTTTGACAATTATCAATAGAAAGTGTCAGAGAAAACACTGACAAGTGCAGAAATAATCTTTGTAATTACTGTGCCTTCGTGCATGGGGGAGGGAATTGTATTTCGCTGTCAGTCATGTACATTCCTCTCAGTGCTTTGATAAATTGATTTTTGTTATTTTTTTTCACCATTCCCTCAATGTTTAATTTGGTGCTTTCAATCTGATTCCTTGGCCACACAGAATACTTAGGGACAGATGTGAACAGTGCTCCTGCAGGGACAGGGGTCACCTTCTAAATTCTGCACAAGACTTTTCTGTCACCTTCCCTTCTGCCATTGAACTCACTATTGTTTTGTTGATACTATGGAGGCTGTGGATGGCTTGCCCATCCTTGTCACAATTGAAGCTCTTAAGTGGCTATTTAACAGTCACTTACCACCTCATGTATATATTTTTGGCTGGTGGGAGAAGAATGGGGTGGAGTTGAAGGAGGCCACCTTCATGGTTGAGTATGGTTGGTTGAACTGCATTTAGGAAATGAAATAGTTCTAGTTGCTGATTTTACTCATAAGGACCAGGCTATTGCTGGCATTGTTAATGTCTGCTTCAAGTTGGGCAAAGTAGCCTCCCATTTTTATAAATGACCAAGATTTTAAACTTTTCAGTATATCAACAAAGTTGAAAAATGATTTGTTTTGAAATAATAATGATCTGTTGTTTGATTTGTGTGTTTGCGCAAACTCAATGATTTACTAAATATATTGCTTCCTATATTCTCCTTGCCCACAGGTAATACCACATTGTGATACTTCACTTGAAGCATTGAATAAATTAGCCTTAAAATATATAATCTTCAATTTTTTTCTGATTCATTTCATAATCAGAAATATTTCCTAAACAAATTGCTCTAGTTTTGATGCATATAAATTATTTCAGTTGCTTGTTAGATCACTATTCATTGGAGAACAAAGGTACAACTGTAGACCCCAGTATTTCTTTCATTAACCTATTTTTTCAGTCATAATACAGCTCGTCAACAAAAATAAATGTCCATGTAGATTTTGGATTTGTTGGCAGCGTGCACACTTTAACTTTCAGACAGATGGACTGTCTCTATTAATCAATGCATTTTCTCATCTATCACCTTTAAATCATGCTGAACTATACAGGACATTGGTTAGACCACTTTTGGAATACTGCGTGCAATTCTGGTCTCCTTCCTATCGGAAGGATGTTATGAAAGTTGAAAGGGTTCAGAAAAGATTTATAAGCATGTTGTCAGGGTTGGAGGATTTGAGCTACAAGGAGAGGCTGAATAGGCTAGGGCTATTTTCTCTGAAGCATCAATTACTGATACGTTGTCTCCTCCACCCTTCACGTCCACCAGGAAAGGTAGCATTGTACATGCGAGCCAACACTCGCATATACCCTAATACCCAGTGATACATCTTGAAAGAATAGCCCTGACAGATGATTGACCAGACCACTGACTGATATTGGTGCAGCCTTCAACTGATTACCACTACCCTGCGTTTGATTGCACTAGATCTAAAGCAGTGATGGTGGCCCAGTTCCCAGAGGAGTCATGTAGGCCCCATGATTCATCTCGCCCAAACCCCTCTCCCCACCACCTCCAGTGGCGGATTGACCCTGGACTGAAAATGGATGCTGCCTTTGACTCACTGTATTATTCCCTGACTGAAGGCTATCTCCGTTCATCTGACCAAGGACTGTATCCCTTAGACTTAGAGACATGATGTTTGGTTGATGCGTATATAATGTGTTTGCTCCATATGCTCATGGCTCATGACACTGTAGCATGGCACCACACAGCAACTTACCCACCTCCTTGATTGCCAACAGTGACAGACCAACTGGCTTTGTGCCTGCAATAAAGGTAGCACAAGACAGACATTCTGTGACACTTTAAGCTCTGACTAAAGGGGCAAAGTGCTAATAGGTAAGGGAAGGGAAAACAGGGCAAAGATACTATGAGCACCAATATAGGTGTAAAGTGAATAAGCACGAGAGAAATAAGTTAGCAATTCTGAGGTGGACTTTGGCCAGATCTGTGAGATGAGTGGCTGCCTCTGTGCATAAAGTGGCCTTCCAGAAACATTAAAATGATAGTTACTGGTGCACTCCAAAGTGCACTGTTGAAGTACAGAACTGTATTGTAAGAGGGTTGGAGATGTGCCATGCAGGTGCACAGAGACTAGAATGTGTCAAATGTCAACATTTGTGGGTGGTCGGTAGGCTTTTATCACTTTGCATGGAATGTGCTCTGAGATTTATTGGCTGGAGACCGAGAGGAGCCAACAACAAGCTGGAGTCACCAGGTATTATTTTAACTTACATGTCAGTTTGTATCTGGTGGGTAGAAGGATGGGAAGCTGCATATCAATGATGAAAGATTCGGTAAAAATGTCATGTCAATGAACGCAAATAGATGCAAATAGGCTTCTTACCACTAACTAATGAAATTTTCACCTCAATATATAAATCTTGGTTGCAGAGTTGAAATTCAATTCCTCAATTTTGAGAATCTCATTTGTGTCGACCAAACCCGATTCTACCAAATGATACACTGATACCCATGTCAGTTAGGGTCTGGGAAGATACCACCGATTATTGTGATGGGTTAAACATTTATTGTATTTTCTGAAATTGTTCTATTCCATATGCACAACTAAAATAGTATAAACAGATTATAAATATTTTGTAGAATATGTGTGAACTGATCTCACAGCAGAATGAATGAATGAATTAAAAGCAGTTATAAAAGGCAGCAGATGTTCCTGCCACTTGTGAAGATTGTACTTTTATAGTGCAAGTTTACTGACTTTCTTTTCATGTTATATGAAAACATCCCTCAATTTTTAGCTCAAAGGTTCTCCTCATATACTTCATAAATGACAATTATAACTTACTGTGCTCATTTTCCACAATATAATCAATCACAAAGACATTTACAATGTGAAACAGAATTGCCATTTATATGGACTTGACCTAAAATTGGCTGTGTTCATTTCAGGAAGTTTCATGAAGGGTTTCCATCCATGAGCTCCAGCAATTCTCACACAATTCTCCTCTGCTCATCTCACTGTGTGTGCAGGAGATCTCTATGGCACTGTTCACATGGTATCATTCACTCACCAGAAGTGAAAGTACTCCTCATCAGTAGCTCCTGGCAAGACTTCTGCTGCCAATGCCAAATTTAAAGCCATGCAGTGCTTTAGATCAATGGCTGTTAGCCCTTCACAGTCAGTATAGTGGAGGGAAATGATAAAGAAAAGCTTCTGAGGTTATGGTAAACCTTCATGGTAACTTGAATCTCACATTTGTAAACATATTGCCACCTATCTGTTCAACTGTCATAGTAAAGGCATTTACAAGAATCAAGCTACATAGGCTTCCTTCCTTAAAATCACACCATGTTAATACCCATGTAACATAACTTCTCATCATTCAGGTCTGATTGTGGCCTAGCCCACTGACTGAATGGAAAGACAATCCTGACAGATGAATTACCAAACCCTTGACTGATCTCTGTGCTGTTCTCAACTGGCATACACCTCATCTCTATCGTTCTTGACCTGATGGACTGACAGTGGTCAACACCCTGGACTCTAATGATAGAGATAGGTGATGGCCTAATGGCATTATCACTAGATTATTCATTCAAACACTGAAAATGTGTTGCTGGAAAAGCACAGCAGGTCAGGCAGCTGCTGCGCTTTTCCAGCAACACATTTTCAGCTCTGATCTCCAGCATCTGCAGTCCTCACTTTCTTCTATTCATTCAAACACCCAAATAATGTTCCAGGGACCCAGGTTTGAATCCCACCATGATAATTGGCTAAATTTGAATTCAATAAAGATCCCTACATCTGTATGGGTTTCCTCCATGTACTCTAGTTTCCTCCCACAGTCCAAAGATGTGCAAGTTAGGTGGATTAGCCATAGGAAAATTCATGGTTACAGGGAGGAGGTGGTCTGGGTGGATCGTCTTCAAAGGGTCAGTGTGGATTTGTCGGGCTACATGGCCTGTTTCCACATTGTAGGGATGCTATGAATCTGAAGTTGAGGGCCTAATGATGGGTCATGATTGTCGATTGTAGGAAAAATCCATTTGGTTCATTAGTGTCCTTTAGGGAAGAAAACTGTTTGTCTTTTCCTGGTTTGGCTACCGCCTGAAAAAACTCACAGCACTGTGGTTGACTCTCAAATGTTCTCTGCACAATTAGGGATAGGCATTATTGCTGGCCTAGACAGTGAGGTCCATATTCCATGAATTAATTTAAAGAAATGGAACACCTGAAGCATGCGTCTGACTGACAGTATCCAAGTATCGGATATTGGACGATGCCTATGATTTTGCTGTCCTGGTATCCAATGACTGATGACCAACCCCTTTGATTTGACTGAGGACTGCTCCCCTTAGATTTTCAGTCATTGATATTTGATGGATGTACAGTTTGTTTGGAGTAAGTTGCTGCCACACTGTAGGTGTTACAGTGACATGACATGATGCTGTAAAGCAACATGTCTGTCCCCTTGACTGCTCACTGCTGGCCAACATGACAAGCTTTCTGAGTTTATGTCTACACTGAAATACAGTGAGCCAGTATGCGAAAAATGTGAATATGTGAAAAAACGAAAGGCCTGGCCTGGAATGCTGTGAGCGTTCAAGTAGGGGACAGCATTAGTGAACACTGTGAGAGCAAGCTAAAAGCCTTTAGAGGCATCATACTTCAATCCATGAGAAGGATCTCTGCACAAAGTAGCCTGGACATAACATTACTATGCAAGGTTTTGGTGTGTTCTAAAGTACATTATTGGACAAATGCATTCTTAGTAAGGCAGGTATGTGCCATTATGATGCGGTGAACTTGGTGTGTGTCTGATGCCAAGCTCTGTAGACTGGGAGCTGCAGGTGGTGCTACCCATGGTAGATGCCATGAAAGTTTGAGGATTGTTGGCCAAAATGGAGATCCAGGGGAGCAAGCGATGAGCCAGAACTGCCAGATACCTGCCTTGGCTTTCACATCAACAATCACTGTAATTTACTTCCTCTCACAGGCTGAGAGAATAGGAAACTGCACATAAATAAGGCAAGAATAGATAATAACTGCATGCAAATGGGCCTCTCACTACTCATTATTACTCATCTTGGCACTCAGACCACGAGCTACCATACTTGAGGATAAGGGTGTACACCAGTGTGACTCCTGTGAGTTCCAGAAGGTGATGATTTGGCACTATCCTAAGATCACATAGATCAGTAAACTGTTGTGATACTGGGATCCTAGGTGTTGTCAATAAATATGAAGGTCAAAAAATTATTGCTCACTCAAGAAAAAAACATGTGTGAAGCCATTCAAATAATGGCCAGTTACAGTCATTCCAGGTGATGTGATTTGTTTTTAACTTTCTCAATGGCTGGGATGTCATGCTCACAATGGGCCCCCTTTCCCACTTATTGAAGAACTGATGAGAATTCCCATCACTTCTGTGGGGGAGCCCTGCCTCATTTCAAGTGTCCACACTTTCTTAGTTGTCAGACCTTCCACATAATCAAATCCCTTGGGAGAGAAATCGTGCCCTGAGAGGAAGGCTGTGTGATCTGAGGTTATCAGTCCTCTGTTGCAGTTGACATCACTGGGAGTGGCAGCTGCTGCCAATGTCACTCCAAGACCCACCCTGAGGAATGCCACTGAATTCCTGGACATAGGTGAATGGAGCAGGATGTGGGCTTTGGCGAGGGTGTTGAGGGATTCGGATAGCAAGTGTGTTCGAGACAAGAGCAGGAAAGTGGTTATCCATGGCTCCTTCCCAAAGCCGGAAACTGAGTGCCTGACATTAGGGACACTCCATCTTCCGCAAGGCTGCAGGGTGGCCTTTTGGAGGTTTGGGTGATTCATTCAAGTCCATTTAAACCGCTGAGCAACCATGGGCTCAAGAGCAATTACTTTCAAGTGTCTCAATAACGAACCTGTTGGAAACAAGTCTCATCTTGGGTCCTTCCTTTCCCCAACTTTAAACTAATTTATCAACCTAGTAATGAAACTGGCTGAGCGGGGGGAGATGGAGAATAGGGATAATTAACAGCATTCTACTTGCCAGGTTCAGAAAATAATGTCCACCAAGGGTCCATGTTGGAGCTCACTGTGTTCATTTATGACTTAGTTAATGAAAAATAAAGTCTCATATTCAAACCCCCATGACACAAAGATAAGTAGGATTGTAAATGAAAAACTGTGAGACAAATTGGGTGTAATAAAAGCAATTGTAATAAAAGTAATAAAAGATAGAACAGTTATTAGATTTTACAAAGCTAGAAACTATGGTGCTCCATGTTTTGGTGTTAAGGTACAATGATCCTTATATTTTTATTGTGTGGATACAGAACGCTATCAATAAAGCTAATGGAATGCTAGGCTTTATACAAATGCAGTACAAGAGATTAGAAATCATACTTTAGCAAAACATGCCTACACCATTGTCAGCAGCTGGGGGAACCAAAACTTTAGTAGAATATCTTAGTGTTGTTGGTGGTTCAGCATAGATTGACTAAATGATACTTGGATTGGAAGAGTTAAAAATACAAGGATACATTAAACCAGAGTTGAGTTTTCAAACATTAAGTGGTGATTTGATCGCAGATTTCAAGGTATTAAGGGAGACCAACAGAGCAGCTAGAGAGAAATACTTCTCACTGTTTGGAGAGTCTAACACTATGGACATAGTTAAACAAAAAGAGCCAGCCACATAAAAGGCAGACATTTGCAATTCTTTTCTGGAAATGTCAATTGATGACAAATTAGCGAGTTTTGAGAAGATTTGCAGCTCAGGTTGAGGTTCTGGATGTAGGTTTGCTCACTGAGCTTTATGGAGTAAAGGCAGTTACATGGAATCATCCATTGTTTTATTGCTTAACTCGAAGGGCTGTTCAAATTCTGTTATTCATTGTATTCATTGCTATTTGTATCAAATTCTGTTACTGATCATATATTTCCCACTGTCCTCACCACAGGACATACAAGAGGAAGTTAATTCCTACCAATTGCTGTAACATTAGTTCTACTATAAAGTTAGTTATATGCAAAATTTACGCCTACTGTCAGTATTCTTCAGCTAATGAATTGTTAGCAGTTTCGGTCCTACCTTGAAGGCTCTGTTAGACATTGCTCACATCCTGCTCCACTCTCCTATGTCCAGGGATTCAGTGGCAATCCTTAGGATGGGTCTTGGAGTGATATTGGCAGCAGCTAACACTCCCAGTGATGCCAACTGCAACTGACCTTGGAGGTTCAATTGGACACTGCCCCTCTCTGTTGCAGCTGCATTATAATTCATTCTAGTCACACACTCTTCTGAGATGAAATTTACTGCTCCCTTTCTGATTAACTTTTTTTACCTAATAAGACAATACTTTTTCATTGATAAGACTAAAACTCAATCACTTTCACAGCTCAGTGAACTTGTCTGATTTCCTAGATTTTTACGAGTCATAATCTCACCCATATCATCTGTGTTTGTTATTGTGGGATCCTACTTTTTTCTCTTTAATGCTTGCTACCAACTTCAGACTGTCTTAAGACATTACTTATCAAACTGTCTCCTACAGACCTCTGCAGCTGATGTTTGTGCAGAACTCTCTGGATATAAATTTGTCAGATTCTTTGTTCAAAGTAGACCTTGTTACTTTGAGCTAACACCTTCTCAAAATTACCATTGCGCTAACTTATAGCTTCACTTTAATGCTGGATCAGGCAAGCTAATTCTTTTATTGCAGCCATATTTATGCCAACGGGGGATAATTTTGTTCCAACTCTGACCAGGGGCTGCCCAACAGGCAGTTACATGGAATCAGGTTAGGTATGGAGTTGGAAGATATGTCCCTCTAAGAATCTTGCTACAGCTGCTACAAGTCTGACTCTCTAAAGCTTTTCCACAATCTATAAGGCACAAGTCACAAGTATATTAGAATAAGTCCCACTTCCCTCGATGAGCACAGCTCCAGAAACACTCAAGAAGTTTGACCCAGGTTAAAGTAGCCCCCTTGACAGGGATCATCTCCACAAGTATTCACTCTCTCCAACATTGATGCTCAGTAGCAGCAATGTGTATCATTTGCAAGATGTACTGTGGAAATTTGCCAAGACACCTTAGTCAGCATCCTCCAAACCCATGACCACTAGAAGGTCAATGGCAGCAGATACATGGGAACACCATCACCTGAAAGTTTCTCTCCAGGCCTTTGACCTTCCAGACTTAGAAATATATCACTGTACCTTTGGTGTCGTTGGATCAAAATCCTGGAATTTTCTCTTTAACAACATTGTGGGTCTAACTGCAGCACATGGACTGCAACTGTTCATGAAGGCAGTTTACCAACACCTTGATTAAATTAGATTCCCTACAGTGTGGAAACAGGCCCTGCAGTCCAACAAGTCCACACCAACCCTCCGAAGAGCATCCCACCTTCCTCTGACTAATGCACCTAACACCATGGGCAATTTAACATGGCCAATTCACCTGACCTGCACATCTTTGTGACTGTGGGAGGAAACCCATGCAGACACAGGGAGAATGTGCAAACTCCACACAGTCGTCTGATGCTGTGAGGCAGCAGTGCTAACCACTGCACCACCGTGCCACCCCTTCTCAAGGGCAACAGCAGAGGAGAGAGCAAAAAATGTTGGCCCAGCCAGCAACATCCTCATCCCACGAATAAACCATATAAGACTGCAGTTAGCCACATTTTATTGATTGGCAGAGCAGGCTTGAGGGGCTAAAGCCTTGCTCCAGTTCCTCAAATCCTAAATCAGGAGTCTGGAGGACAATAACAAAGAAAATAAATATTATGTGTGATAGTGAGAATTGTCTGCAGGAACCTGTTGTCTCAATAGTGGGCTTTTAATATTGCTTTTGGGATAGTCTATTAAGTTTGCTCATTTTCTCTCCTTCAGTTAAACTAAAACAAAATGCAAATCCAACAGGAGGAAAAGAAGAAAACCAGTGAATAAGAGAACCAACCATGGAGAAGAGAATGAAGAAAACCCAAAACATGATGAATGAGACACAGCTTGCCTCTTTCTGGTCTTGGTTATATTTTTGGAAGAATTAATGCATCAGGTGGTTTATAATACCCACATCAGGAAATTGTTCAGTTTTGACACTGCTACTAGTAATACTTGCACAATCCTAGTGAGTAAACAGCTCTGTTATTAAAAGCCAAAGTTGATCGTTCTGAAATGCTTTCTCTGTCACTTGTAATTTATTGCACCCTTTTCATTTCCAGGAGTAATGGAGGAGTATTACAGCTGCACAGGAGGCAATTCTGCATAGCAGTAGGAAATCCAATGAGAGCAGAGAATGCAGGCAAATTGGGCAGAGATGAAAAAAGTATTAATTATTTAAATGTTTTCGAATTCAAATAAATGACCTTTAACTTGACAAACGTCGTAAATACCAACTGCTATTGATTCATGGCCTCGGAAACTTAATTCAAAAATATTACAATGATATTTACAGTTTTTTTATTGTCAGAGAATTGTCTAAAACCAGTTATGTTGAACTTCAATTTGACGGAACTTCTACACATTTATTTTCTAAGTAATGCATTTGTCTTTCTCATCAATGAATATTATAGGGTTTCAGCATCGTGTCCCGCAAAGGCATGCATTTCCTGTCGCCGCTCTCCAATACGTCAATAAATAACAGAAAGCAGGGGTTGGTATGAAGTTAAAGATTTTGCGAAACTCCGTTTAAACGACCCAGAACTAGAGCAGCTTTGCTTCATCAGGTTAAATATTATCGCTCCCACCCCTTTCCATCCAAACAGGTCGCCGTCTTGCATGTACGCGGCTGGACGAAATTGGCAACTGTTTGTTATTTTACCGGCACTCGGTTGAATATTTAAATCATCCAATCTAAACTTGTTTTGGCGATTACATTGTGTTAAGATGCAAAGAAAGACTTCACTTGCGCCCGTCTTTTGTTATTTTAAACTCTTGCTGACAGACCATTCTGCAAGACTATAATTTTAAGAAGACAGTATGCAGACACAGATAGGGTTAGAGACACATACAGGTTGTCACACAGACGGAGCCACACACACTGTTATAGATATAGCCGGGATGACATACAGCAAGACAGCGAGGCGCGTACAAATATAAACACACAGGGAGATGTAGGTAAAGGGAGGCACAGAAACAGATAAACAGAGAGACCCTCTGATAACTGCAGGTACACACACAAACCCACGCTGATGCATTGAGACATTGAGACACAGTGACACATACACAGAGAGAGAGAGAGACGCACCAACACAACTGAAGCACAGAGATGTAGAGAGTAAGAGATACAGAGATGTAGCACACAGGTACAGACACACTGGGACAGACGCTGAAGCCAGTACATTGACAGCAGTCTTAAAGCAGCAAGCAGAAGTCCCGCCCTTGCATCCTCCTCATTGGGTCGCTCCGGGGGCTGCGCGCTCCTTCGCCGGGATGTCTCCTGGGTGTAGGTCAGCGGCGCTGTCAATCACCGCCGGCCCTTCCGACTGCAAGCTCGACTGAGTGGAAGCGTCAAACCAGAAGGGGAAGAAAAATCGCCCCCTCCCCCTCGCACGGGCGATCTGCAATGGAGGAGGAGATGAACCAGGCAGAGGACGAAGGATTGCGATCGGGTACCATCTCCAAACTCTGCAAACAGCGGACCCCCTACAGCGTCCTCAAACCATTCCCTGGCAGGAAGACGATGACCAGGAGGTACGAAAGACCCACCATGATCGAGATCCCACAACTGGCCATCGGGACTGGAGGAGGAGGGGCTCATCACCATCACCCGCCGGTTACCATCAACACTGAGCAGCAGCAACAACAGCAGCAGCATCACTTCCACCATCAGCAGCAGCAGCAGCAGCATTATCCATACCAGAGCATCTCGAACAACAGGATAGCCCCTGGAGCAGTATCAGCATCAACATCTACATTAGCTTCAGTATCTCAATCTTACCTAGGAGCAACGGCTTCTGACTATCCGCCTGTCAGGTACAACAACATACCTACAAGCCAATCAGGAGCTGAAAACATCATCCTAAGTGCAGGTATACTCTTGCTCTCTCCATTTACAGCGCTGGTTTGTTGTTATATCTCATTCACTAAAAACCAAAAGTTTCTTGTTGAAGGCAGTAATTTTGTTCATGGCAAGTTTTCCCAAGAATGGCTGAACTCCTAGATTTTTTAATTAACTTATAAAATACCAGAGGCACAATACAGGAAGGATTTTAAATCTTGAATTGATAAATCTGTATATAGATTCACTCTCCATTTAAATTGCATTGCTTGTTGATTTGGGTTGAAGATCAATTGTTGCTGCTGAATTCAGTTTTATTGTGATATAGGGTGACCATAGATACAAATTCAAACTGGAAGTTGAAAATCTGAAGCAAGGAAGCAAAACTGCTTGGAATATGAAGCAGATTTGTTGGCATCTGAAAGAATAGACAGGATAAATCTCAGATAGGACATTTCATCAGAATGTATTCTTGTGCATTTTGTATAAATGCCACATTATTAATTAATAATCACTGCTACTTTTCACTATTCATGGAAGATGATTTTTGGATTGCATTTAACAGTGTGATTCCAGGTTACTACTTTATATGTGGATGGTTTATTAAAATCTGAGCATTATGTCAAAGATGAGAACAAAACATAGGGTTGTATTTTCAACTGAATTGTCAAAGCTGGTTGTGTATTAAGAATTCTTTGAGAGCATTTCCTTGTCTTTGCTTATTTCAGTTACTGGCTGCATGGTTGTAAATCAAAAACTTTTCATTATTGGGCACTGAAATTAACATCATACCAGAAATTAACAGGTTGATCAGCACATGAAAAACAAAGGAAGCAAAATGAATTACTTGTAATCCATAACCCAAGCTGATACTGTTTAAGTCAGAGAAATCTGAAGACATCTGTTTAGGAATTAAAATCTGACCACAAAGACAGCTTAACAAATCAAAAGTCTATTTGTTGTCTGTTATAGAGTCATAGAGATGTATAGCATGGAAACAGACCCTTCGGTCCAACCCATCCATGCCGACCAGATATCCCAACCCAATCTAGTCCCACCTGCCAGCATCTGGCCCATATCCCTCCAAATCCTTCCTATTCATATACCCATCCAAATGCCTCTTAAATGTTGCAATTGTACCAGCCTCCACCACATCCTCTGGCCTACACGTACCACCCTCATTCCATATACGTACCACCCTCTGCATGAAAAAGTTGCCCCTTAGGTCTCTTTTATATCTTTCCCCTCTCACCCTAAACCTATGCCCTCTAGTTCTGGACTCCCCGACCCCAGGGAAAAGACTTTATCTATTTATCCTATCCATGCCTCTCACAATTTTGTAAACCTCTATAAGGTCACCCCTCAGCCTCCGATGCTCCAGGGAAAACAGCCCCAGCCTGTTCAGCTGTCCCTGTATCAGATCCTCCAACCCTGGCAATATTCTTGTAAATCTTTTCTGAACCCTTTCAAGTTTGACAACGTCTTTCCGATAGGAAGGAGACCAGAATTGCACGCAATATTCCAACATTGGCCTAACCAATGTCCTGTACGGCCGTAACATGATCTCCCAACTCCTGTACTCAATATTCTGACCAATAAAAGAAAGCATATCAAACATCTTCTTCACTATCCTATCTACCTGCGACTCCACTTTCAAGGAGCTATGAACCTGCACTCCAAGGTCTCTTTGTTCAGCAACACTCCCTAGGACCTTACCATGTTAGTTGAAGCATTTTGATCTTTACCCATCACCTCTGTCTTTTGCTCACATTCTTCCACCTTTCAGCTGCCACCTTCCCAACACATCCCCAACCTCTCCCCTCATATCCTTCCAGCAGCTTAATCCATAGCCCTCTTACCTTTACATTAGAAGGTTATAACTTCAAGTTCCACTTCAGGTTTAGGGCTGCTATAGGAAGCATGTTATTAAACTTGAAAGAGAACAGAAAAGATTTACAAGGGTGTTGCTGTGCCTGGAGGGTTTGAGCTATAGGGTGAGGCTGAGTTGGCTGGAGCTTTTTTCCCTGGAGAATTGGAGCCTGAGGGGTGACTGTACAGAAAGTTTATAAAATTATTTGTGGCATGGAGAGGGTGAATAGCCAAACTCTTTTTCCCAGGGTAGGGGATTCCAAAATGAGAGAGCATAGGTTTAAGGTGAAAGGGGAATGAGTTAAAAGGGACCTGAGGGGCAACTTATTTATGCAGAGGGTGATGCATATATGGAATGAACTGCCAGATTAAGAGATGGAGTTGGGAAGAATGACAACATTTAAGCGGCATCTGGATGGGTTAAAGAATAGGAAGAGTTTAAAGGGATATGGTCCAAATGCTGACAAATGAGAGTAGATCAATTTAGGATATCAGGTCAGCATTGGACGAGTTGGGTTGAAGTGTCTGTTTCTATGATTGTTTGACTTGATCCAAAATCTCAGTGCTGAAATGTCAAAACATTAAAATGAAGTCCTAGTTTCCCTTCCAGGTCCACTAAAAAAAAACTGATGTTATTACAAAGAAATGCAGGTAATTATCACTTTGACCAATTTTCGTTCATCTGCCCTCATACAAAACTGAACTTATCTTTTTAACATTCGTGTGGAAAATATTGGGACATCTTATGATGTGCAACAACATGTTGCTATTGATAGTTTGCAGATATTTCCTAATCATTCTGCTTAGAGATATTGTAACACACTTTCGGAACAGATGGTACTTGAACCCAGGCCTCCTGGCTCAGGACTAGGTAAACTACTGTTGTGCCACAAGAGTCCTGCTATTGATGGTTTCTATTGAGCTATCTTGATACCTGTCCAAGTTTTTCTAAGTTATGCCTGAAAATTAGTCTTGTCACTTATGCACTTAACGTGTTACCATTACCTAATTTATTCCTCATAAACTATTGACAGTCATCTTTCAAACTTCTGGTGGAGAGTTGAGAAATATTTTGAATGCATATTAAATTGTGATTCCAAATACTTTCTCTTGTATTTTAGTGAACTTATAATTGTTTCCTGTTACATCTAACACCAGACTTTACTTCTAGTCACAAAGGTCAGCTGGCTTCTGGACTAATTGATTCTCTACGGTTGCCTTTAATCACACTACTTCATATTTAAAATGATGAAAGTTTCATATTTTGGATTGCAGAAAAAGACAATTAATCTCTGACACTGATCTCTTGATCTCGATAATATACATTTCTGGAGCTCACAGGGAATGAAAGGTCTCATCCACTTAAATCAAACCAATTTGATTGCGAGCTAATGTTTGGATGATAATGTTGGGTCAAAAGTTAGAAACTTAGCTACATATACCAAGTTTTAGACAAACCCAACAACTGAAAATTATTTTGTTAGCATTTATAGATAATATTTTCATGGAGCTGTGTTAGAGGAAACATTGAACCCAGTAGCATAGGATAGCTAACGTAATGTCAGTAGAGCATCAATTGTTAAATAAGGGCACACAAGTGATGATATTTTTCCAATTGTGTTCGATTATGTGGTAACTCAGTTCCAATACACAACTGCAAGGAGCATTCCATAGTTTGTGTCATCAAGACTCACTGTCAATACATAAAAAAAATCCTTAATGCATGATAGCTTTTCCACTCTTCTATGTTGAAAGTGTACATATAGTGAAAATCTCTTCAAGTTATTCAATGTACAGGAGATGACAAGGGTTACATGTTCTGGATTAGTGGTGTTGGAAGAGTACAGCAGTTCAGGCAGCATCCAAGGAGCAGCGAAATCCAGCGTCCAAGGAGCATGTTGCAATGTCCGTTAAATGCTCCGTTTTAGTCTTTGTGGATCACCTTCAAAGTAAAGTTCATAGAATATTGATCCTGATTCTTTCATGATATTTAGTTCCCAACTGAGATGTATTGTTCTGTCTCCATTTTGTAAAACCACGTCCAGCAACATCTTAAACAAAGCTTTTGCAGACATTCAATAACCTTTTCAATTTGTATTATGTCAATCAGAGTGGTGAAGTCAAAATGGTGGGAAAAAAAAACAAACACTGATATCAAGAATAGGTTACAATTTACCAGAAAGATTTGAGTTCAAATCCAATTCAGGTTGACCGAATCCAACACTTGGCAGAAACATGGAAAGAGGGTGCCATCTAATTCACTAGCGCTGTTCCAATGTCCACTTTTTAACTGGAGCTGTCTACTCTGTTTACACTTTTCTCTCCTTTCTATGTAGCCTCTTTATTCTTACCTTTCAATTATTTTTCCAATTCCATTAATAGATTAGATTCCTTACAGTGTGGAAACAGGCCCTTTGGCCCACCAACTCCACACCAGCCCTCCAAAGAGCAACAACCCAGACCCATTTCCCTCTGACTAGTGCACCTAATTCTACGGAAAATTTAGCATAGTCATTTCACCTGACCTGCACATCTTTGGACTGTGGGAGGAAACCGGAGTACCCAGAGGAAATCCACTCAGACACGGGGAGAATGTGCAAACTCCACACAGACAGTCACCCAACGCTGGAATTGAACCCAGGTCACTGGCACTGTGAGGCAGCAGTGCTAACCACTGAGCAACTACTTGCAATAATGTGGAGGTGCTGGTGTTGGACTGGGCTGAATAAAGTTAAAAATCACACAACACCAGGTTATAATCCAGCTATAACCTGAGAAGTACAAACTTTTGCAGCCCTGCTCCGTCGTCAGGTAACTGGTGGGGCAGGATCATAGGACACAGAATTTATAGCAAAAGATCATAGTGTCATACACTGATGTGGTTTTTCAACAAATCTAGATTGCTGTTAAGTCTTTCATCTTTTACAACGAGTTGCAGGTTTTGATTCATTAAAATGTAAATCCCAGAACTTTTATCAAGACATGTTCCCAAGATAACTTAAGGTTTTATAAAAAAAGGTGACATCTCAGCTCAGACAATGTATTAAAGGTGTGAGGTTAGAGTCTGTCTGTATCCCATTCTTGAGTCAGACTGGCTCTATTTCCAAAGTAGGAATTTATGAAATGTCACATGGACAGGCAGCCTACAGGTTGTGTGCTTTTTGAACAAAATAGAATGTATCTGCCAATACAAATTCACCCCATAGACTTATATATGTGTGTACATGCTTGCTGTGATGTGTGTGTGTGTATGTGTGTGTGTGAGAGAGAGAGAGACGGAGAGAGTGTGAGTGTTTGTGCATATGAGTGTGTGCGCGTGTGCAAGTGTGTGTGTTTGCGTGCTTGTTAGAGTGTGTGTGAGAGAGAGAGAGAGAGGGGGAGAGAGTGTGAGTGTGCGTGTGTGTGAGTGTGTGTGTGCGTGCTTGAGTGTGAGAGTATGTGTGTAAGTATGTAGTGTAGTGGGGTCACCTGTAGTCTGACTTGAACTTGCAATAAAGCATCCCAAGTTCTTTTGCCTCCTTGTGAGAAAATATTTCTTTAAATGGTTTCCTTTGTTCCTATGATAATATTTAGTGTCAATTCCTTTTCACTGACTTGTGAACCAATGGAAACTATCTTACCTACATAAAGTATTTCAGAATATTGTACACCTATATTCTGTGCATAATACCTTTCATTACAACAATAACCTCTCATTCCTGATATCATTAAAGTGCTGCACCCCTTCTAGGCCAACATATCCTTCATGAGGTCTGTTACCCAAAACTGAACTCAATACTCCAGATACAGTCCAAAAGGCACTTGGCAGCTGAACCACTGCTTTATTGTTTCAAATGAATTGAGGTAAAGGTCAACATTCCATTAACTTTTTTGATTATCTTTTTGACCTATGCAACAGTGTCTAGTGATTTATGTAGGTGGACACCTAATCCCCTTTGCAATCTCTTTGAATGTCACAGCTCTGAACAATGAAAAGAAAATGTTTCAATTTGTTTTCCCATGATCTGAAATGGATGGCTCTATATTTCTCCATATTAAATTTGCATTTGCTGAAGCTTTGCCCACGCAGTCAGAGTCTCGATTGTCTTTTGTAACCTCTCTTACCAGCACAACTGACTGGGCTTTGTAATTTACTGCAACCTAGTCAGAGCCTGAGGGATGACATTATAGAGGTTTATAAAATCATGAGGGGCATGGATAGGACAAATAGACAAAGTCTTTTCCCTGGGGTCAGGGAGTCCAGAACTAGAGGGCATAGGTTTAGGGTGAGAGGGGAAAGATATAAAAGGGACCTAAGGGGAAACTTGTTCACGCAAAGTGTGGTATGTGTATGGATTGAGCTGCTGGAGGAAGTGGTGGAGGCTGGTACAATTGCAATATTTGAAAGGCATCTGAATGGGTATATGAATAGGAAGAGTTTGGAGAGATATGGGCCAAGTCCTGTCAAATGGGACTATATCAGGTTAGGATAACTGGTTGGCATGGACGAGTTGGACCAAAGGGTCTGTTTCCATGCTGTACCTCTCTATGACTCAAAACAGTTGAATTTAAAGCTTTTGTTATTTGTTCATTTGAAACATTAATATAAATGGTGAAATAATCAGGTCTTAAAACAGATTCTTTCAGAACATCACTTGTCACATCCGAGAAATGGGAGAATTAACCCCTTACACCTTGGTGTCTGTTTGGCATCTCACAAAGTCATCAGGTATCAACTCAACTCACAAACTTAGTACAATCATAACAATCTGAAAAGTGTGTAGTTCCCCTAACTTCTTAAATTCTACATGCTTCTACTCTTGCTACATTGTTTTTGTATTGCCAAGCACCTAATGTAAGCTAATCATCTACATTTTAACAATCTATAGCTGAAAACTACATTTTCTTTACTTACACAATCAATGAAATTGAAGTAGTCAGGCACATCTGCCCTTTGTAAATTAATGCTGATTTTTCCAACTGTTTGATGATTTTCAACGTGTTAATTAATTTCATCCTGAATTTTATAATCTAGAAGTCACTCAAACCAAGGCTTTAGTTTTGCTTGTTCTGAGTGTGGTGTTTCCATCTATCTGCCTTTTGACTCAATCCTGCTTCTAAAGCTTTTTCGAAAATTATAATTAGTGGCTGTGATTTCTCCCTCCTATCTATCACATACTTCAGAGCCATGGTTCTCAGTTGCGAATCTTCCTCATTTTCCTAATATATTCCTGTAGCTCTGTTTACAATGTCCTCTGTAAGAAAGATGCAAAATACATTTGAATGTTTAAATTAGAACGAGGAATAGGCCATTCAGCTTTATGAGCCTGCTCCAACATCAGTAAGGTTGTTGCTGATCTGATTGTTTTATTTCTTCATAAGATGTAGGCATTGCTGCCTAGGCCTGCATTTAGTGCATATCTTTCATTACCTTGTCAAAGGTATTGAGAGTGAGCAGCCTTCTTGATTTGTTGCAGTCCTTGGAGTGTAAAAACATCTGAAATAATGGATGTAGGTTTGCTCATTGAGCTGGAAGGTTTATTTTCAGACATTTCGTTACTATACTAGATAACATCTTCAGTGAGCCTCCGGATGAATCACTGCTGATGATTCCTGCTTTCTATTTATATGTTTGGGTTTCTTTGGGTTGGTGATATCATTTCCTGTGGTGATGCCACAGCAATATACATACTGTGGCTATAAAAACAGATCAGAGAACAGGCAATCTGTGGTTATTTAATCATCTCTTGTTATACTAAAGGCTGCCCAACAAAGCACAAGTCAGGAATGTGACTTGTGATACCACTTTCCTGGATGACTAGCTCCAACAACACTCACAAAGCTTGACATCATCCAGCACAAATCATCCTGCTTGATTAGCAACCTATCCACACTTCAAGATTCACCTCTGCACCACTTTCGTGTAGTCACAGCAGTGTGTGCCATAACGAAGGTGCACTGTAGTCATTCAATAAGACATTTTTGACAGCACCTTCCAAACTCGTGACTTCTACCACCTTGATGGACAAGGATAGCAGACATATGGAAGCACCACCATCAGCTGCAAATTCCCCTTCAAGCCTCACATCACCTTGACCTGAAAAATATTGCCATTCCTTCACTGATGCTGTATCAAAACCTAGAACGCCTTTCCTAACAGTATTTCAAATTTGGAGATGATTTGTAGCTCAGGTTGAGGTTCTGGATGTAAGTTTGCTCGCTGAGCTGGAAGGTTCATTTTCAGATGTTTCATCACCATACTAGGTAACATCCTCAGTGAGCCTCCAGACGAAGCACAGCTGATGATTCCTGCTTTCTATTTATATGTTTGGATTTCTTTGGGTCAGTGATGTCATTTCCTATGGTGATGTAATTTCCTGTTCTTTTTCTCAGGGGGTGGTAAATGGGGTGCAAGTTAATGTGTTTGTTTATAGAGTTCCTGTCGGAATGCCATGCTTCTAGGAATTCTCATGCGTGTCTCTATTTGACTTGTCCTAGGATGGATAAGTTGTCCCAGTCGAAGTAGTGTCCTTCCGTATCTGTATGTAAGGATACTAGTGAGAGAGAGTCATGTCATTTTCATGCATCCAGGATACATGAACAGCAACTAGCCACAAAACAACATGACTCTCTCTCACTAGTATCCTTACATATAGATAAGGAAGGACACTACTTCGACTGGGACAACTTATCCATCCTAGGACAAGTCAAATAGAGACACGCACGAGAATTCCTAGAAGTATGGCATTCCGATGGGAACTCTATAAAGAAACACATTGACTTGGACCCCATTTACCACCCCTTGAGAAAAAGAACAGGAAATGACATCACCATAGGAAATGACATCACTGACCCAAAGAAATCCAAACATATAAATAGAAAGCAGGAATCATCAGCTGTGCTTCGTCTGGAGGCTCACTGAGGATGTTACCTAGTATGGTGATGAAACATCTGAAAATGAACCTTCCAGCTCAGCGAGCAAACTTACATCCAGAACCTCAACCTGAGCTACAAATCATCTCCAAATCTGAAATACTGTTAGGAAAGGAGTTCTAGGTTTTAATACAGCAGCAGTGAAGGAATGGTAATATTTTTCAGGTCAAGGTGATGTGAGGCTTGAAGGGGAATTTACAGCTGATGGTGGTGCTTCCATATGTCTGCTATCCTTGTCCATCAAGGTGGTAGAAGTCACGAGTTTGGAAGGTGCTGTCAAAAATGTCTTATTGAATGACTACAGTGCACCTTCGTTATGGCACACACTGCTGTGACTACACGAAAGTGGTGCAGAGGTGAATCTTGAAGTGTGGATAGGTTGCTAACCAAGCAGGATGATTTGTGCTGGATGATGTCAAGCTTTGTGAGTGTTGTTGGAGCTAGTCATCCCGGCAAGTGGTATCACAAGTCACATTCCTGACTTGTGCCTTGTTGGGCAGCCTTTAGTATAACAAGAGATGATTAAATAATCACAGATTGCCTGTTCTCTGATCTGTTTTTATAGCCACAGTATGTAGATTGCTGGGCCAATTTAGCAACTGCTCAATGGTAACCCCCAGAACATAGATGGTGAGGAATTTATTCATGTAATACCATTGAACTTCAAGAGAAAATCACTAGAACCACTCATGTTGCAGATGGTAATTACTTGGCACTTGAATGAGACAAATATTACTTACTACTTCTGAACACATAACTGGACTATGTCCAGGCCTTGTTGCATGTGAATTGCTTCACTGTCTGGGGAATCACGAATGATTAGAGAAAGTGAGGACTGCTGGAAAGCAGATGCTGGAGATCACAGTCAAAAAATATGGTACTAGAAAAGCACAGCTGGTCAGACAACATCTGAGGTGCAGGAAAATCAACGTTTCGAGCAGAGGCTCTTCGTCAGGCGACTCTCCTGCACCTCAAATCACAAATGATGCTGAACATGGTGCAATCAGTGAATATCTCATTTTATGACCGAATGGTAAAGGGAAGTCATTAATGAAACAACTGAAGGTGGTTGGTCATCGAGTCATAGAGATGCACAGCATAGAAACAGACCCTTCGGTCCAACTCGTCCATGCTGACCAGATATCCCAACTCAATCTAGTCCCATTTGCCAGCACTTGGCCCATATCCCTCTAAACCCTTCCTATTGCTATGCCCCCAACTAGATGCCTTTGGTCAAAGTACACTACTTCAAATAAATTGCTGCAATGATGTCGTGGGACAGGAATGATTGATCTCAACAACTACAACCATTTCCTTTGTGCAAGGTATGACACCAATAAGCAGATAGTTCTTGCCTTGATTCATATTAAGCCGTGCTGTGCTTCACCTCGAGACCGCGAGTCCGTGCGGGGCTTTACCTTGAGACCGGGAGTCCGTGCTGGGCTTCACCTCGAGACCGGGAGTCCATGCTGGGCTTCACCTCGAGACCGGGAGTCACTGCTGGGCTTTAGCTCGAGACCGGGAGTCCATGCTGGATTTTATCTCGAGACCGGGAGTTTGTGCTGTGCTTTACCTCAAGACTGGGAGTCTGTGCTGGTCTTTACCTGGGGATTGGGAGTCCGTGCTGGGTTTTACCTGGAGACCGGGAGTCCGTGCTGTGCTTTACCTTGAGACCGGGAGCCTGTGCTGGGCTTCACCTCGAGACCAGGAGTCCATGCTGGGCTTTACCTTGAGACCGGGAGTCCGTGCTGGGTTTTACCTGGAGACCGGGAGTCCGTGCTGGGCTTTACCTGGAGACCGGGAGTCCGTGCTGGGTTTTACCTGGAGACCGGGAGTCCGTGCTAGGCTTTACCTCGGGACCGAGAGTCTGTGCTGGGCTTCACCTTGAGTCTGGGAGTCTGTGCTGGGTTTTACCTTGAGACCAGGAGTCCATGCTGGGTTTAATGTCGAGACCGGGAGTCCATGCTGGGCGTCACCTCGAGATCAGAAGTCAGCCTTGGCTTCACTTCGAGGCTGGGAGTCCGTGCTGGGAGTTCCTCGGGTTCCATTGAGCCACCGATAGTGTCCAAGGACTTAAGCTAAGTAATGAGTTAAAACAAACATGGAGGAAAGTAAAGAAATGGATGGAGCAGAGGAGCTCTGGAGATCTCAGGAACCCTCCTTGATTGTGCTGGTCCTGCCCTGATTTCATAGAAAGGACTGAACTGGGCAATTTTCCACATCATCAGGTAGATGCCGGGGCTGTACTGAAATAACTTGGCTGCTGTAGTACGGCTGGAATGTTATCAGGAGCACTTGGAGCATCCCCAAATATTCAAAAATCCCTCTCAGCCCGGGGTTGGACTCTCTTCCACCCTTTTCAGTTGGGCAGAAGATATTTAAAGGTTTGAATGTACAAACAAACAGATTCAAGAACAACTTCTTCCCCATTGTTCGCAGACTTTTGAACGGACCTCTCTTTTCGCACCTTCTCGGTGGCTGTGACACTGCCCTCTGCCTGCTGCCATGATGCTCTTTGTTTGGTACGATCTGCCTGTTTAGCACACAAAGCCACACTTTTCACTGTATCTTGGTACGTGTGACAATAAATCAAACAACAAGCAAACCATATCACACAGAGAGAATCAAACTGGTTGAAGACTGGCATCTGTGATGCCGGAGACTCTGGAGGAGGCTGAGTTGGATCATCCACTTGGCACTTCTGGCTGAAGACTGTTGGGAATGTTTCAGCCTTGTCTTTTGCACTGATGCTGTGTGTGCTCCCATAATTGAGGAAGCAGTACTTGTGATGTCTCCACCTCTTGTTAGTTTTTTAATTGTCCAACAGTAATAATGACTAGATGTGGTAGAGTCGAGATTAGATCTGATCAGTTAGGTAGATAGCTGCTTCCACTGTTTGGTATGCCCATAATCTTTTGTTGTAGCTTCACTAAGTTGACAGCTCATTTTTAGGTGTGTCTGATGGTGCTCCTGGCATTCCTTCCATCACACTACATTGAATCAAGGTTATTACCTATTTGGATGTTAATGCTAGAGTGGTGCATCTATCAGCCATGAGGTTACAGGTTGTGGTTGCATATAAACTACATCGGGTGCTGCTGGTCCACAGTGCCTCCAAATGATACCCACTTTATGTTGTAGATCTGCTTGAAACCAGTTTAACACGGATGTCGTACCATACAACACAATGGAGGCTATTCTCAATGTGGAAAAGGGACTTTGCCTTCGCAAAGACTATGCAGTGATCATTCCTACTAATACTGGGATGGACAGATGCATCTGTGACAGGTAGGTCATTGGGAAAGAGGTCAAGCAAATTTTTCCCTGTGGTTGGTTTTCTCACTATCTACCACAATGACTTTTGCAGCTATGACTTTTAGGACTCAGCTTCTTTGGTCAGTAGTGTTGCTACTGAGCTAATTTTGGTGATGGGCTTTAAAATCCCCCATCTAGAGAACACGCTATGCTGTTGCTGCCCTCAGGGCTTGCTCTGAGTGGTGCTCGACAGGATGTCAGCTGGCATCAGCTAAAGGGGAGCAGTAAGTGATAATCAGCAGGTAATAATAATTATTCAATAACAATAATAATAATAATTCTTGCCCATGTTTTATCAGATGCCTGTTCATCTCATGCAGTCTAGAGTTAGTGTTGAGTATTCCCAGCGAAACTCCTTCCTGACTATATGCCGCTGGTGCTGTCCTACAATGGGACAGGAAATACCCAGCAATGGTGATGGTCTATCTAGGACAGAGCTTGTAAGGTCAGATTCCCTGGGTATGACTATGTCACACCCTTGCTTGGCTAGACTGTGGGACATCTCTCCCAATTTTGGTATAAGCCCCCAGTGTTGGTAGAGAGGATATTGCAGGGTCAGGAGGACTGAATTTACCATTGTTCTGCGTCGTCGATCAATGGAAGTTGATGCCAGGTAGTCTGTCTAGTTTCATTGCTTTGATTAGATTTCGTTATTGATACAACTGACTCGCTCATTCGACTTTGTCCAAAACCACATTACTGTAAGTCTAGAGCCACTTGTAAGCCAGACCGAGTACAGATGGTAGATTTCCTTTGGTATAAGGTGTAAGTGCACCAAATAGGATTTTATAATTGCCAATAATTACATGATGGTCATTAGGCTAGCTTTTAATTGTAATATTTATTGCATTCAAATTTCATCATTTGCTGTAGTGGGAGTCAAACTCAAGTACCACATGCATTACCCTACGGTTCTGGTGTCTGAGTCCTGTGACATAATCACTACTCCACCACACTTACTCCACAGTCTTGCCTAACCCTGATAACCTTTCATCCCATTACTTATCAAGAATCTAACTATATCCAGTTTTCCGCATCCCTTTCAGATATAAAATATAAAGTTTCCATTGCTACCAATCCCTAACTTTCAACTTTAAACTACAATCTTCTCTCATACACCTTTTCTGTGCTTATAATCTCCCTTTAATTTCTGTACATTTTATTTAATTTTACACAGTTTTCTTCTGTATTATCCTCTGTTTTTGCAGTCTCTTTTAAATGTTTTGTTTCCTTTATATTTATCCATGAAATCTTCAAGTTGTTGTGCCAGCTTTAACCCAGTCAGAATTAATTTAACTGGCAATTTATCAATTTCTTGTTTAAACACCTCCCAATGTTTGATCTGGACATTTTCCAACTAATTTATCAAAGTTAGACTAATTTAATATCTTGGAATTGAGCTAATTTTCAGTCCAACAGCTATCTTCAACCCTTTTTTGTTTCACTATCTATTTTCAATGTGAACGTAAGTGAGTTTATAGTCACTATTTTTGAAGTGCTTTCTACTCCATGACATTTACTAGTCCTACTTAATTACTCAAAACCACGTTTCACACTGCATCTTTCTTGTTAAATTAGCAGCACACATTAACCTTGTTACATTTTAATAACTCCTTTTCCATTTTGACCATATTTCTATTTTATTGTACTTTAGATTAATTAAATATGGAAAAGTGATTATCCGCTCTGTGTAATGTTTATAAGTCTGGAATGAGTTTGGACAGCATAAGTTCTAATAAACATCATTCAAAGCACTAAATTGTCCCTAATATGGCAGTAACTGGCAGTAAAATGATCACCTTTCTCAGAGGCAGTGTAGGCTGGCTTCACAGTAGGAAATGAAAAAAAAATCACACCCTTGTGATTTGAGGTGATGTGTTTGAACATACCAGACTTTACTGTGCATCCAAATATCCTAGATTTGTGAAATGTTTTGACGTTAATACTAAGTAGCCTCAATGGAAAGCGTTTCATCAGTGACATCAGTCATCTTAAGGATTATAAAAAGTCACAAAGTATCAATTTTCTTCCTATTTCTCTAATTCTGTACACTTAACCAGTCACTTGGAGGATATATATATATACACAGGCGTTCCTGAATCCAAACTTTTCCATTTTGCTGAGAGTGCTGATTTTCAATTGAATTCTTATGGTCTTAAGAACTGTGTTTTTAAGTCGATGTGCTTCTCACAGAGCCCCTGAGTAAGAATTTGACAGTGCTTCCTATGCAAAGCAAAGGAGGAGAAAAGTGGTGTGATGCTGTTCTGAGGTTACAGTTAAAGTCACAGTATTAGTTAATGACAAACTGTTTTGTCCTGTTTCTGTTGCCATTTTGAAAACTGGTAAGCAAAGCTAGTTTAAAATGATGTTTAAGGTGATTCCAAACAGTTTAACAATTTTAAACAATTTTAATATGACCATATGAAAGAATGGCAATTTTAATGAGTTTTATTAGTCTCATCTGTATGCAAATCTAACCCCAGTCTCAGATTTTCCGTATCATATCTATTTCTACTGATGGAGGAATGTCAGACATGCCTGTAAACTACCTTATACGTATTTATGAATCATCACATCAATGACAGCCAATCAGTGATCAATTTTCCTAATGTTTAAAGCAAAATAACTGTAGCCAAGATGCTCAATGCAAAACTATCTTTAGTGTTGTGTATCCGGTGAAAAAAAAAGTCTTCTTTCAATCAGATTATATAGCTAAAAAAAATGTTGAAAGTGTTTATGGAGACACCTGTAAATGATTAAATATGTGACAACACTGACATTATTTTTTGGTATGTCGGGCTGTTATTGACAGTGCAATTTATTATGCATTTTCTGTAAACTTCCACATTATGTGGTATATTTACTGGGCCTGTAACCCTGTTTATAGAATAACTTAGATATCCATGTCTTTCTTTTCTGCATTGCTGTACAAAATCACAATCACATTTATTTATGTCGCAAAACTCACTATACTTCAAAATAATTAGTCTTATAGTTATTTGGAGGTATAAGATTTGAGCATTTCTGAAAAAAAGAGAGTGCTGATTGTTTGGCAAGTGAACTGTAATTGTTAGAGGTTTGCCATGGAGAATGTGGCAGTAAATGATGACTGACAGTTAACTGCCAAACTCTGTTTACATTTTAAACTATGCTGATCAAGCTTTTACCCTGAGAAATTAAATAAAGAATGGCTGTCCCTATTTTGTTGATTTGAAACAGATGCAATGTCCTTTGTCAAAATTCCAGAACTCCCTTCGTACCAGCAGTGCAGGACTGCAAACAATAAAAGGACTGCAGCAATTTAAGAAGGGCAACTAGGGATGGACAACAAAAACTGGCCCAACAAGTGACACCTCTTTCTATGCTGTACCATTTTTATGATTTCTACCCAATTTAGAATTACCTGTCAGACCTGCAGTGGAGTGCACCTGCATGTACTCGACGCTACATATATTAAGACACAGAGTCTTGTTCTTTGCAAACAGAAAGAACAAGGATACCCACTGCACCTATTCAACCCATCAAAGTCGGTGACAGCCATTCTCTAGTTCGTTTCTTAGGACAATGCCTTGAACCAATCACAGTAAACTGCTTAGTTTAAAATTTTAAAAAGCCTGGCAGTTAATTACCAGTCATCACTAACAGGTGAATTCTCTGTGGCAATGCTTCTCACAATCAGATTCCCATTTGCCAACTAATCAGTAATCTCATACAAATGTTGTTTTCCCTTTCCTTTAGTACCTTTTTGTGAATTGTTATGAGGAGTGAATTGTTATGACAAGCTTCGCTAAGAGTCTTTTTTAATCAATACTCAATTAATTTTATGTAAATCATGTTTTGGAATGCTCTGAGGAATATGGTTAAATATGATGTAAATTTATTCATTCTGATGTTTCTCCCAAGCATTTCTTTATGAACGTGATGGCTTTTGTTAGAAATGTTGGCTAAGTGTCACAATGTTGAAAGCTGTCTTAAACAAATTAAAAACTTGCATTATCATCATATAAGGCTAAAGATAAGAAAAATAAAACTGTCACTGAGGACTTGTGGCTGAATTGATGTTAAAGACTAGAAATATTCTTGGATAATTGATGGAGAACTAGCAGGCAATATTACCGGCATTATCGAAGATATCTGTTAATACTCTCAGTGTAAGTTGGACCATATCACTATATGGTGGGGTGGGGGGGGGAACCAATGTCACATACCTTTATGAACTAATTTTTTGCAAATATCTTTTACATAACACAGCCTCTCTCTAAAACCATTAAGTTTCGGATATAGTTAGAAGTGAGAACAGGAAATGATGATATGACAAGATGGAGAAAAGATAAGGCTGACTTGTCACACTGCAGCCTTTTTGGATCAGCAATAAGATTGCAATGACTTTCGCTAATAACAATACAGAGCACACTAATGGATTTTGGCTGCTTTCCTTCAGTTAGCCTATTTGCATAATGCACAGTGAAGAAAGGTTTCAGTCACATTTTACCATCTGTATATTGAAATATGTTTGTATTCAGTTCAGCTGCATGGAAGGAAATGTCTGCAGCTTTCACTTTCATCCATGTTTGAGCACTTGAAGACAAATAAATGTTGAGTGATGTAATGAGTATGATCAGAGTTTCTAAAATGTAATGTTGTCTTATTCCTTTTCATAAACTGCATATTCCTATTGCTTTCTGATCTTAGTTCAAATTTTCAGCATAAGGCCATCACATGTAAGAGCAGAAGTAAGGCATTCAGCCCATTGAGTTTGTTCCACTGTTCAGTGATTGATCATGGCTGATCTGACAATCCTCAACTCCACTTTCTTCCTTTCCCCATCACCTATGATTGTCTTACTGATTAAAAATCTATACATTTCAGCCTTGAATGTAATTAATGAGCCAGCCTAGTCAGCCCTCTGCAGTAAGGAATCCTGTAGACTCACTACTCTCTAACAGAACAATTTCTTCCTCATCTCTGTCTTAAATGTGAGCCAACTCATTATATCCTCTGGTCCTATGTAGTCTCTCCACATCTACTCTGTCAAATCTCCTAAGAATCTTATATGTTTCGATAAGGACACCTGTCACTCTTTTAAACTTTAATGAATACAAACCTGACCCATGCAGCCAGTCCTCATAAAAGAATCTCTCTAGGGTCAGTATCAGCTTAGTGAATCTTTTTTTGGACTACCGCCAATGCGAATCTACCTTTTCTTAAGTAAGGGGACCAAAATATTTGCAGTAGGTGTGGTCTAACTAGTGCAAGGCTTCTCCATTTTTATAGTCCATTCCCTTTATAATATAGGCTGAAGTTCCATTTACCTTCCCTATAACCTGTTGAATTTCTTTTGCTAGTTTTTTGTGATTTATCCGTGAGGACTCCCAATTCCCTCTGTGCTGTAGCATTCTGCAATCTTTCTCCACCTAAGTAATGTTCAGCTCCTCTTTTCTTCATAGGAACATAAGAATTTGGAGCAGGAGTAGGCAATTCAGCCCTTTGAGCCCACTTCGCCATTTAACGTGATCATGGCTGATCTTATCCTGGTCTCAATTCCTCTTGCCTGCCTGCTTGTCATAGCCCTTTATCCCACATTTAATCAGAAACATATCTGTTTCTTCCTTGAATCTGTTGAATGTTTCTACCTCTCCTGCACTCTGGGGCAGTGAGTGGCACAGATTCACAACCACCTGACAGAGTAGTTTCTCCTTATCTTAGTTTTGAACCTACCTTATCTCATCCTATATTTATGACCCCTTGTTCAAGGCTATTCATCTGCAGTTTATTTTTATTTGGAATGTTTATGTTTGAGTTTAAGCCACCTGAGGAGATGAGCTAGCTTCTCCAAGGTTGGCAGCGTTCAAAGTAACAGTAAATCAAACAGTACAAGCAAATAAGACACAGGATACCTCCTGCTGTTGTCTTCTCTAGTACCATTAAAGAGCTCACTTATCTTCCAAATTCCAGTTCAAGAAATTAATAAGTCTTTATTAAGTCAAGACATTAATAAGTCTTTTTACAAACATGGCGGAACATGCTGTGTATTGGCACCATTTTCTCATTAAATTACTGTACTGTGCAGGTTGACTGGAGTTTGCCAAATTATTTTGTGAATAGAACTGCAGGACTTCTGTATCAGCATCCAGCGTTACTGACTCAATCAGAAGCTGGCTTCAATCTGTCAGGACTGGTGTCATTCTATTAGGCTACCTAGTCGCTTTTTGAAGTTCTGAAGAAGGGTTGTTGGACGTTGAATATTAACCCTGTTTGCAGATGTTGCTAGATCTGCTGGGTTTCTCCACGAATTTCTGTACTTGTTTGTTTCAGATTTCCAGCATTCATAGTTCATTGTTTCATTCTATTAGATGTTAATATCATTTCAGCAGGAGCTGTGCTATGCTACCAATGGCTGGAGCAACTCAATTAGGAGTTGGAGTTATTGAAACTGTTAGGTAGGATAGAGATGTAGTTACTTCTTAGGACATTGGGGGCGCTGTGAACCTATAGTTTAAAATGATGACCAAAGTAATTTTTAATTCTGGGATTATTGCCATAACAAATAACAAAGCTGATGTTCAAATGAGAGAACATCTAAACTAAGCGATTAGATTAAGGTAAACTATGTGATAATAAGACTAGGAAAATGTTTCGAACATATAGTAATTCTTTGTGTCTATGATACAGAATGTCTCAAATATATGTAAAGCCTTTGTAAAAATGTTTCCAGAATACATAGAACTTTTGTTTGCAAATTATACCATTTTGAAGAAGGCTTTTGTTTGTGAAAGATCACGTTGCATGAATTGAGATTAGAAAATAGTATAACTAACGGAGCTTATCGATAGATTTTCAGAACTTGTACATTTTCTCCAGCGAACCATTCGATCTTTCGTGCTTCGCTGTAACAGCTAAGTTTCTGCAGCTAAATAAATGTACCTCCAATTATATCAAATAATTGGGTAAGTGTGGTCTCTCCTTAAAGAACACGCTTGGACGTTATTTCGTCCCAACAAAACCCAGGAGCTGGAATCAGTGGTGAGGAATGAGTTTCACTCCAACAGGAGCTGGACTCAGTCAGATGTGTCCTCATACAATATAAAGTGTGCCTTAGTCATACATTTATAATTTAAAGAGCTAATTTCCATATTTTCAAAGCCAATTAGCACAGACAAGGCAGAAAACTTTCTTTACTGTACTGTATTCAAGGAATCAAATCAAAAGGCAGCACACCCATATCCAGCCCTATTTCTATTAATTATTTCATGGGGCATGGCTTTGCTGTAATAACAGCATGTTGCCCACAACTTAATTATTCTTGATTTTGGTTTTGTGGCTGGTTAAGGCAATTAAGTGTCAATCGCATTTACTTAACTGCAGCCTTGGTTAACTAAAGTGGGCAGATTTCCTCCTGAGAGGATATCAAAGAACCAGATAGGTTTCCAGAAGTAGTCTTTTGGTCATAGTTACTCAGAATGGCTTTATATTGCAGATTCAATTACTTAAATGCAAACTCTACAGCCGGTATAGTGGGATTAGAACCCGCGTCACTAGACCATAAGCCTGGGTCTACAGTTGTGCTAGCCCAGTGAAAGTACCATTGCACACTGTTTACTTTTGTAATGTATTACTTAAAAACAGCTAATACGCCCTGAGAATCAGATTACCTCAAATGGCGAGATGAGGTTTCTGTTGTGGCCGAAGTAAACATTAAGCTATTCTTTTCCTACCACATGTTTGATGCAAAGTTGGATCCCTAAATCTATATAAAATCAAATGTCTCTCTCTAATGGAAAGAGATGGCTGCAGTTCCTTGTGGACTATGGCTAATTGCCTAACCATTTTACCACCACAAAGTTTTGGCTTCAACCAGTGGAAAGTCTCCCCCAAATCCTATTGCCTCTAGTTTTGCTAGAGCTTATTGATGCCACACAGTTAAATGTGGCTTTGATGTCAACGGCCATGACTTTCTTTTTACTCTATACTTTCTGAAAGAAGAATGTTGACTGGCGGCAAATTTTTTTTGTGTTTTTTTTCAGTAATATTCTAGTTCCACACTACCAAACAGCTATATGAACTTTTAATTAGGAGGACTGCAATATATTTGAGATTCTAAATACCACAACTACAGTAAATATGGTAATCAGCAAACAAAATGACATTTTCTGTATCCGAGAGAACAGTACTGTATTTGCCTGTCCACAATATGCTTATCATGGAGCTCTGAAATATTTACAGGTATCAGCTTGTAATAGAAACTTAGTCCTCTGAGTGTTCCAAAATCCATTCTGACAGCTGGTACTATTTGAAATAGTGCAGCATGTGTTATGATTTTGTCCAGTTTCACTAAGATGGTGGTAAGAATTATCGTAGCAAAGATCTCAACTTGTGAACATTGACATCTATCTTTTCAGTCAGTTGTGAAGTGCTATTGATGATCGGCTGTAATTTACTGAGGAGCTGGAAGCTGTGAAAAGCCTCTTGGGTCTGTATGTTAGACATGTCATGAAAATTGTAAATATTGACTGTCTTTGTAAATGTAATAAGTCTACTCATATCCTGTATATTATAATGTACAATATTGGATGAAGCTTGTTTTCTTTGCACATTGTGTAACGTTAACTTTGAACGGCTGCTTTTATAACTTTTATGAGGAAGGTACGTTTTTGAAAAAAATGATGTGTTTGGATGGGGTGCTGAGGTGATAGTGAAGAAGAAAATGAGCTGACTGATTTTGAGACCCAACATTTGTTCATCTGTACAGTATACTGTGTGTTTCTGCTCCACTACAGAGAGTCGCTTAATACTTGATGCCTTTGCACAGCAATGCAGTCGAGTCCTGACACTCCTAAAGGACAATGGAAAACTTCTGGACACCAACCAAACTCAAGTCAAAAAAGAGAGTGGGTGTTATGATGAGCGCACGGGACAGTGTCAGCTGGTCAAAGGTGCCCCAATGCAGCCACGGGCAACGGACAATTCAGAGATGGAGTTACAGAATGTGCAAAAGAGACATCAAACCTCGGCCTTGCTTCGTGTGTTCACTGATTCTCTTCAAAGTTACCTACTTGCTGGGGGGCGACCATCACATAGTACTATTGGGATGAGTGAATGCAGTCACATGACAGACATGGATCCGCTTTCCACATCTCCCACCCATACTTTGGGAGGGTGGACATCCCCAGCAACATCAGAATCTCACGTCCATCCATCATCCACATTCCCCGAGGAAGAGGAAGAAGATGGCTATTGTCAGAGGTGCCAAGAGTTGGAGCAGGAAGTGGTTTTACTGCAACAGGAAAATGAGGAACTAAGGAAAACCTTGGATCGAATTCCAGGTGTGTAAAGTCTGACTTAGTTATTCTAATACTGATCCACAAATCTTGAATAATAATGGTTTATTGATATTCAAAATTATGTTAATATGTTATTATGTTAATAATTTTTATGTAAATTCTGGTTTTGGGTAACTGCACAATATTTTTGACACCATTTTTAGTTCTCATGATTATTAAAATTACAAAGTCTTAAAATACAGAAGCAGTTCCTATAATTTTTAACAAAAGATCCTTAGGTGTGAAGAAACATTTCAGGGACATGGATACAGGAATCATTGCAGACATTAACGCTTAGATATATGAACACACAATGGTCAAGCACACATTCTAACAATCTATCCACTGTGATGTTAATGACACTACATCAATGATCTTCAAAAGTACAAGAAAACAAGGGTAGGGGATATCATTGGTTTCTGTGGCTTTTGGCATGGGCTTAACTTCTCCTTCCTCTCTAGATCATTAAATATTGGTACTGTAAATGGCAGTAAAATCACTGCACTTGTTGACTGAATTCAATGGAGTCCTGCCAGTATATGTTTTATGCGGACCAGTCATGCAAAGAGCTTGTTCCTTCCTAAGAGTTCAATGCTTTTAGAATTCACAGTGTGTGAGGAGATGCTAATAGTTGCCATACTGTAATTACAGAGGTAAAAAGACCTATAACACAACTTTCATGAAAACCCTACCTTTCTAAATACTGAATAGTGACTCTTTTTATTGAGATGCATGCTATGGTTGTGCTAGATGCTTATCTGAAATTATTTTATTTCATGCAGTGCCCTGTCAGACTGTTCTTGATTACTATAAGACTGTACTCCAGCACCACAATCAACTAGTCCAACCAGTCTCAGAGGAGCAGCCAACAGAGGTACTTTTGGATGGAAGGAGTCCTTCATGTTATATTCTTTTTGTGCTTTAGTGAAATGCAGCTCATTTGCTATAACTGCCAAGCATTGAGATTGCATCATTAGTATTTCCTTTCTGTTGACTTTAATTTGCTTTACCCTGTGCACTGGATTAAGTAAATGTAAGCTTTGAGCATTTTATTTTAGATTTTGCTTACGGAAGCTTAAATTGTGATTGTGAATTGCTCAAAGGTAGAAAACAGAGGGTGGTGGTGGAGGGTTGTTTTTCAGACTGGAGGCCTGTGACCAGTGGAGTGCCACAAGGATCAGTGCTGGGCCCTCTACTTTTTGTCATTTACATAAATGATTTGGATGCAAGCATAAGAGGTACAGTTAGTAAGTTTGCAGATGACACCAAAATTGGAGGAGTAGTGGACAGCAAAGAGAGTTACCTCAGATTACAATAGGATCTGGACCAGATGAGCCAATGGACTGAGACGAGGCAGATGGAGTTTAATTCAGATAAATGCGAGGTGTTGCATTTTGGGAAAGCAAATCTTAGCAGGACCTATACACTTAATGGTAAGGTCCTAGGGAGTGTTGCTGAACAAAGAGACCTTGGAGTGCAGGTTCATAGCTCCTTGAAAGTGGAGTCGCAGGTAGATAGGATAGTGAAGAAGGCGTTTGGTATGCTTTCCTTTATTGGTCAAAGTATTGAGTACAGGAGTTGGGAGGTCATGTTGCGGCTGTACAGGACATTGGTTAGACCACTGTTGGAATATTGCATGCAATTCTGGTCTCCTTCCTATTGGAAAGATGTTGTCAAACTTGAAAGGGTTCAGAAAAGATTTACAAGGATGTTGCCAGGGTTGGAGGATCTGAACTACAGGGAGAGGCTGAACAGGCTGGGGCTGTTTTCCCTGCAGCGTCGGAGGCTGAGGGGTGACCTTATAGAGGTTTACAAAATTATGAGTGGCTTGGATAGAATAAATAGGCAAAGTCTTTTCCCTGGGGTCGGGGAGTCCAGAACTAGAGGGCATAGGTTTAGAGTGAGAGGGGAAAGATATAAAAGAGACCTAAGGGACAACTTTTTCACACAGAGGGTGGTACATGTATGGAATGAGCTGCCAGAGGAAGTGGTGGAGGCTGGTACAATTGCAACATTTAAGAGGCATTTAGATGGGTATATGAATAGGAAGGGTTTGGAGGGATATGGGCCGGGTGCTGGCAGATGGGACTAGATTGATTTGGGATATCTGGTCAGCATGGACAGGTTGGACTGAAGGGTCTGTCTCCATGCTGTACATCTCTATGACTCTATGAATACAATAATTCTCAGACGGATTTAATGACTGAGGAATGGCAATACTTGACAATAAGAATTTGCTCTTCTGAAGATTGCAAAACTGTACAAATGGTTTATTCTTTGATGCAATATTTTCCACACTTACAATGATTTATGTCTTTTCTTTTCTGCCTGTACTCGGCCTTAACCTAATCTAGCAGGAGTCAACTCCAGCCCATGCAGCAGTGTGAACTACCGGTTTCATTTTTTAACTCAAAACAATGACACACATACCAACTTTAATAGATATAGGGCAGTTCAGAAATGAAACCCTGAAACAATTGATAGAATCTTAGTCATAGAGTCATCCAGCACAGAAACAGACCCTTCGGTCCGACCAATCCATGCCAAACTAAACTGGACTCATCTGCCTGCACATGACCAATATCCCTACAAACATTTCTTAATCGTGAACTTATCCAAATGTCTTTTAAACATTATAACAGTATCCGCATCCACCACTTCCTCTGGAAGTTCATTCCACACACGAACCAATCTCTGCGTAAAAACGTTGCCCCTTGTGTCTTTTTTGAATCTTTATCTTCTCACCTTAAAAGTACGCGCCTAGTATTGAACTCCCCCACCCGAGAGAAAAGAAACCTGCCATTCACCTTATCTATATGATGTTTAATTTATTGGTCTATATAAAAGGTACATACAGCTGGTCCATCTCACCTGTCCTACACTATAATGGCCACATCATCAAGACTAAAGTAATGATTTCAGTGGAGATTATTAAGGTTTCAAAATTAAAATCAGACTTGCAGTCAGGAATTGAAAGAACTCTGCTACAAGATTTCATGCTTTAAAAAAATTATTGTATAAGAGCTAAACAAAGAAATAATTACTAAGTTACTTAAATTTATAGTTGTAGACATCCTGTCTTTAGCACAGAGCCTCGAGAGAAGTCACCTATTGTTCAGCTTCTAAAACTCCTTAATATGACTTTATTATGTAAGCGTGGTCTAACCTTTGATATGTAATCACCACCAGATTTCTCTGCTAGCTTCCAAAGTAGGAGCACTTCCATTTATCCTATACATAAAAACTTCATAACACAAAGCTTCACTCCTAAAATACGTGAATCATATTTGGAACACTAAATACTTTCTGCTCATCCTCCCATGCAGCTAAGCAATCTCCTGGGAGATGCAAAAATCAAAAGAGATAAATTGCACCATTAATAAGGATAAAAGAAAACTGGAAATTTTCTCCTTCATTGCTGCTGGCAATCAAAAGGAGGAGATCAAATGAACAGAAATTGATGGAGAAACTCAGCAGGTCTGCCAACATCGGTGGGGATAAAACAGAATTAACATTTTGAGTCCACTGATCCGTCTTCGGAACAGAGGAAGTGTCAGCTATCATGGTTATCTTGATAGATCACATTTCTGATCTGCTACCTGCCACTGTCGAGAGATGGTTGAATTGCATCTTGAAGCTACAGTGAGTCAGCACCCAACTCACCAGCCAGTAATGTATTTGAGGGATGCATCACTCTCTGGGTAAAGAGCATCCAGTCTTCACAAAAAAAAACCCCTAAAGAATTGTGGATGCCGGAAATCAGAAACAAAATCAGAAATTGCTTGGAAAAACTCAGCAGGTCTGGCAGAAACCTAGAGAGAAATCAGAGTTGATGTTTTGGGTCAAGTCACTGGACTTGAAATGTTAACTTCGCTTTCTCTGCACAGATGCTACCAGGCCTGCTGAGTTTTTCCAAACAATTTCTGATTTTGTTCCTGCTATCCACCCTATTCCTATTTTCACAACGTTTAAACTTTTGTTCCTTAGTCTCCCCAGTCTATTAAACTTAATCAATCTATCAACACGTTATAGGCACCTCAAAGTCTGTGTGTAAAGTAAAGGCATAAAAATTCTTGAATAACCTGAGTCTCTAAGAGGTTTTTTTAAAACTAGGAACCATTATAGTTCTTCACTGGACCTGTTTCAAGGCCATTACATCACCCACCAATACAGGGCATAGTATTCCAGATGCAGTCTTAGCAGCAAATAATAATGTCACAATGTAGTGCTTTATATTGATTTGTTTGATTAATACAATATTACAGCTTGGACAGTAGCCATTCTCTTCTTCCTGATCTGGAAGTTTAAGCAATGGATTGCCATGAATGCGAAGCACTCCAAGTTGCACCTAATTGATTTGTCAGTGCAACACATCTAGAAAGAACCAATTATCATCAATGTGATGTGTTTCTTGGTAATTCCTCTCTAAGCTAAATAATCAAATAAACCCTTCTGAAGTTAAAAAGTGATGGTATAATCTGTCATTACATTTTGAAATTCTTATCCAGCAAACATTCTTTGTTAAGTTTACAATATTAACAGTAATTATGAGAAACTCTAATCCATCTCACTTAGATTTTCACATCAACTAAAACAGTTAGATCATTGGAAGTGAATGGGAAGATAGGAATCTAACTGGGTCCCAATAATATCACAAACTATAAGCAGGGAATAGTTGAAAATGCAAGATCTGTTTGTCCATTACAATGGCAAGTGTTGTTAGTCCATGGAAGAAAATATGATTGTATATCATTTGTTGGCCCTTATTTTGAATTTTGTTTTTATTGGTAGTGTAGGTTCTGTTTGTCATGTCAATTAAATACGCTATGAAGTACAAGAAAGGATATTGATGCTTGATTACAGTGACAAAAGGGCAGAATCTGTATTTTTCACTGTGTCTACATGGTGAAATCAAATGCGATGAATCTTTACTCTGTGAGGCAGTTTTGTGTACATCTTTATGTCTCAACGAATTGTAAATGTGAAGTCAATTGTACTTTATTTCAAGGTGGTAGTACTGGATATCAGAGCTCAACCAATGAATTAGCTCTTAAACATATGATAGGCATCTTAAATAAGATGAATCAAATTGTAATCTATAAAGTATCTGAAAACTCTTAGCAAAGTCATATTTATTTGCATTCTTGTCGATTAAACTGTAGTTATAATTTCTATTGTTTCTACCTCCCATTTTCAGGGAAACAAACAGTTGTTGAACAACTATCCTGTCTGCATCACTAGCAAGCAGTGGGATGAGGCGGTCAATTCATCTAAAAAGGATGGCCGTCGACTTCTCCGATACCTCATCAGATTTGTGTTTACAACGGATGAACTGAAATATTCATGTGGACTGGGCAAAAGGAAAAGATCAATGCCACTGGGGGAGCCAGGACCCGAGCGACGTCCTCTCGATCCTGTCAAAGTAACCTGTCTCCGAGGTATGAGCTAACGTTCAGTTTTCAGAGGACAGTGTGCACTGAGTTACAGGCTACAAGTGCAAACCAAGACAGTTGAGCCACTCTGGAGCAGGTGACAGTATTCTTGATTGTAAGTCAAAATATCATGAGTTCATGTCCTAGATCAGGAACCTGAACTCATAATCCAAGCGGCCATTTTAGTTGAATAGTTACTCAGGAGTTAGACTATATATTTAGTAGTCTAATTTTTTCTGAGAAACTTATTTCATTGGAACCCGCTGAATTCTCCTATTTAAACTAAGACTTTTGGAGGGTTCCAAGTGTTTGAAATGGTGCAGTGGATTGTTCAATTTCCTATGCAATTCCTGTAGCGCCTACTAAACTGGGAATTCCCAGGGTTTTCATGTGCTTTGCCGTCTATGCTGGAATGATGACTGGCTAATGGAAAATCGAGGCTAGTGTCAAGGCTTTGAGTTTTATGTTGGTTAAACATGTAGCTGTTAATGGCACTTTAAAAACATTAATCTACTTTTCTAATCACCCTATTTAGAGATGGTGTTACTCACCTCTGGAGCAAATGGGTCTTAAACCCAGGCCTCCCACTGCAAGGCCACTCCCAATGTGCCACAAGAGGATTCCTAATGGCACCTATTGCATTTTACAGTTCAAATTAAACCTTAATTTGTTTCTATTTGAATCTAGGCAAAAAGGTAAAAACTATTGTACTCTATGCTACTTTATCCCCACGCCCACCCTCCTCTCATTTATCTCTCCACCCTGCAGGCACTCTGCCTCTATTCCTGATGAAGGGCTTTTGCCTGACACATTGATTTTCCTGCTCCTCGGATGCTGCCTGAACTGCTGTGCTTTTCCAGCACCACTCTACTCCAGAATCTGGTTTCCAACATCTGCAGTCGTTGTTTTTACCTCGTTGATTTTAACCCTACTGCGAATCCTCTTGCAAGGATGCCTGCCTTGAAGAAGTTTTCCTCCTCTCTCCACAAGAATCTCAGGGAGTCCCTCTCCCACTGCAACTCCTAGGTCATTTCCCCTGCCCTGAAGTTCTTAGAGTCATAGGGATGTACAGCATGGAAACAGACCTTTCGGTCCAACCTATCCATGCCGACCAGATATCCCAACCCAATCTAGTCCCACCTGCCAGCACCCGGCCCATATCCCTCCAAGCCCTTTCTATTCATATACCCATCCAAATGCATATTAAATGTTGCAATTGTACCAGCCTCCACCACTTCCTCTGGCAGATCATTCCATACATGTACCACCCTCTGCGTGAAAAAGTTGCCCCTTAGGTCTCTTTTATATCTTTCCCCTCTCACCCTAAACCTATGCCCTCTAGTTCTGGACTCCCCGATCCCAGGGAAAAGACTTTGCCTATTTATCCTATCCATGCCACTCATAATTTTGTAAACCTCTATAAGGTCACCCCTCAGCCTCCGACGCTGCAGGGAAAACAGCCCCAGCCTGTTCAGCCTCTCCCTGTAGCTCAGATCCTCCAACCCTGGCAACATCCTTGTAAATCTTTTCTGAACCCTTTCAAGTTTGACAACATCTTTCCAATAGGAAGGAGACCAGAATTGCACGCAATATTCCAACAGTGGCCTAACCAATGTCCTGTACTGCTGCAACATGGCCTCCCAACTCCTGTACTCAATACTCTGACCAATAACAAACAGCATACGAAACGCCTTCTTCACTATCCTATCAATCTGCGACTCTACTTTCAAGGAGATATGAACCTGCACTCCAAAGTCTCTTTGTTCAGCAACACTCCCTAGGACCTTACTATTAAGTGTATATGTCCTGCTAAGGTTTGCTTTCCCAAAGTGCAGCACCTCACATTTATCTGAATTAAACTCCATCTGCCACTTCTCAGCCCATTGTCCCATCTGGTCCAGATCCTGTTGTAATCTGAGGTAACCCTCTTCGCTGTCCACTACACCTCCAATTTTGGTGTCATCTGCAAACTTGCTAACTGTACCTCTTATGCTCGCATTCAAATCATTTATGTAAATGACAAAAAGTAGAGGACCTAGCACCGATTCTTATGGCACTCCACTGATCACAGGCCTCCAGTCTGAAAACAACCCTCCACCACCACTCTCTGTCTTCTACCTTTGAGCCAGTTCTGTATCCAAATGGCTAGTTCTCCCTGTATTCCATGAGATTTAACTTGCTAATAAGTCTCCCGTTGGGAACCTTGTCGAACGCCTTACTGAAGTCAATTATAGATCATATTACTGCTCTGCCCTCATCAATCTCCTTTGTTACTTCTTCAAAAAATTAAATCAAGTTTGTGAGACATGACTTCCCACGCGCAAAGCCATGTTGACTATCCCTAATCAGTCCTTGCCTTTCCAAATACATGTACATCCTGTCCCTCAGGATTCCCTCCAACAACTTGCCCACCACCGAGGTCAGGCTCACCGGTCTATAGTTTCCTGGCTTGTCTTTACCACCCTTCTTAAACAGTGGCACCACGTTTGCCAACCTCCAGTCTTCCGGCACCTCACCTGTGACTACCGATGATACAAATATCTCACCAAGAGGCCCAGCAATCACTTCTCTAGCTTCCCACAGAGTTCTCGGGTACACCTGATCAGGTCCTGGGGATTTATCCACCTTTAACCATTTCAAGGCATCCAGCACTTCCTCTTCTGTAATCTGGACATTTTGCAAGGTGTTACCATCTATTTCCCTACAGTCTATAATTTCCATATCCTTTTCCACAGTAAATACTGATGCAAAATATTCATTTAGTATCTCCCCCATTTTCTGTGGCTCTACACCGCCTTGCTGATCTTTGAGGGGCCCTATTCTCTCCCTAGTTATCCTTTTGTCCTTAATATATTTGTAAAACCCCTTTGGATTCTCCTTAATTCTATTTGCCAAAGCTATTTCATGTCCCCGTTTTGCCCTCCTGATTTCCTTCTTAAGTATACTGCTACTTCCTTTATACTCTTCTAAGGATTCACTCGATCTATCCTGTCTATACCTGACATATGCTTCCTTCTTTTTCTTAGCCAAACCCTCAATTTCTTTAGTCATCCAGCATTCCCTATACCTACCAGCCTTCCCTTTCACCCTGACAGGAATATACTTTCTCTGGATTCTTGTTATGTCATTTCTGAAGGCTTCTCATTTTCCAGCCGTCCCTTTACCTGCGAACATCTGCATCCAATTAGCTTTCGAAAGTTCTTGCCTAATACCATCAAAATTGGCCTTTCTCCAATTTAGAACTTCAACTTTTAGATCTGGTCTATCCTTTTCCATCACTATTTTAAAACAAATAGAATTATGGTCTCTGGCCCCAAAGTGCTCCCCCACTGACACCTCAGTCACCTGCCCTGCCTTATTTCCCAAGAGTATGTCAAGTTTTGCACCTTCTCTAGTAGGTACATCCACATACTGAATCAGAAAATTATCTTGTACACACTTAACAAATTCCTCTCTATCTAAACCTTTAACACTATGACAGTCCCAGTTGATGTTTGGAAAGTTAAAATCCCCTACCATAACTACCCTATTATTCTTACAGATAGCTGAGATCTATTAACAAGTTTGTTTCTCAATTTCCCTCTGACTATTAGGGTGTCTACAATACAATCCCAACAAGGGGATCATTCCTTTCTTATTTCTCAGTTCCACCCAAATAACTTCCCTGGATGTATTTCCGGGAATATCCTCCCTCAGCACAGCTGTAATGCTATCCCTTATCAAAAATGCCGCTCCCCCTCCTCTCTTGCCTCCCTTTCTATCCTTCCTGTAGCATTTGTATCTTGGAAAATTAAGCTGCCAGTCCTGCCCATCTCTGAGCCATGTTTCTGTAATTGGTATGATATCCCAGTCCCATGTTCCTAACCATGCACTGAGTTCATCTGCCTTCCCTGTTAAGCCCCTTGCACTGAAATAAATGCAGTTTAATTTATTAGTCCTACCTTGTCCCTGCCTGCCCTGACTGTTTGACTCACTTCTATTCTCGGCTGTACCCATCTCAGATCGATCTCTTTCCTCACTATCTCCCTGCGTCTCCCCCACCTTACTAGTTTAAATTCTCCTAAGCAGTTCTAGCAAATTTCCCTGCCAGTATGTTAAGTCTCCTTCCAATTTAGGAGAAATCCGTCCTTCTTGTACAGGTCACTTCTACCCCAAAAGAGATTCCAATAATCCAAAAATGTGAATCCTTTTCCCATACACCTGCCCCTCAACCATACATTCATCTGCTTTATCTTCCTATTCCTGCCCTCACTAGCTCATAGCACTGGGAGTGATCCAGACATTACTACCCTTGAGGACCTCCTTTTTAAATTTCCGCCTAACTCTCTGTAATCTCCCTTCAGAGTCTCAACCTTTCCCCTCTTCCCCTGTATCACTGCAGCCCCTTTCTCTCTCAGTGAAACTGCCAGCAGCATGTTGCTACAGGTTCTGCAATTGAGCTTCCAGTTCCCTGGTCTGCCTGCCTTCCTTAAGTAGACAAGTGTCTTGAAGATCTTAACTAGCCCTCAACTAAAATTGGCAATGACGTTGGGCTTCCTGACATTCCCAAAAAGATTCAGCCCATACATTTGTGCACATGAGAGCTAGGAAGAATAACAGTACAGTTATCAACAGTAACAAGAGAAGGTGGAGATACAATGCCTTGGTTATCAACAACAGCAAGAGTGAGCTGGGACACAATGGTAGGGTTATAGACAGTTGTGAGAGAGAGTGGGGAACCAGTAATGGGTCATAAACAGCGATGACGGAGAGTGGGAACGCAGCGATGGAGTCATAAACAGTGACGAGGGAGAGTGGGGACGCACTGATGGGGTCATAAACAGTGACATGTGAGAGTGGGGATGCAGTGATGGCGTCAAAAACATTGACGAGGGAGAGTGGGGACGTAGTGATAGGGTCATAAACAGTGACAGGGAAGAATGGGGACGCAGTGATGGGGTCATAAACAGTGACGAGGGAGTGTGGGGACGCAGTGATGGGGTAATAAACATCGACGAGGAGAGTGGGGACGCAGTGATGGGGTCATAAACAGTGATGAGGGAGAGTGGTGATACAGTGGTGGGGTTGTGTAATAAATCAGAATCTGCTTTCATAGAAAAAGTTTCATCAGCAGTAGTTAGTAGGTGATAGATGGTGAGTATTTCATGGTTACCTTAATTAATGTTATGGACCAGACCAAACCCCCTCAAAACATATTACGAAGAGAGCCTAGACCCCAACTTTTTCTTACTTTATAAGGTAAGTGTGAGGCATTGTGTTTCCGATGCAATTTGATAGGTCAAGCTACCAGGCTTGAACCAGAACACACTTTATTTTACACAATAATTAAAATACGATCAAAAGAAAGAAGAATTGAAATAACTTAACTCTTTTGGAAAACTTACCAGAATAATAGATTATTTAACCACTAAACAACAACAGTTCCAAAATAGCAACATCCCATAACACATCCTTGGCTAAGGCAAATTCGGTAAAATAGATTGTCCCATGTGCAATTCTCCAGTCCAGGAGGAAAGCATATCAAGATTAAACTCAGTGAGAGGGAGAGAACTCAAGCGTTTTGCTGTAGCAGGGAGAGATGTATAGCAGCTTCCAAAATCCAACAGCTATTGAAAGTTAAACTAACATTCTAGTTCTGTGGGAGCTTGACCTTACCATTCAGGCTGCTTCTATTGCTACAACTTTTAAAAATGTCCAAGGCCTCAGAGGCTGTGTACATTATTGGCTGCTCATCACCTCTGTCTCAATTTCTCTTCATAAAAAAAACAGGGACAAGTTACATCTCTTATAGCCATAGCATTATCACACTAGTGATTTACAAAGAGAGTGAGTAGAATAATTATTTAAATAAAAAGATTATTTGTACAAATGGACAAGAGGCATTGAATAAAATTAAAATCAATAAGATTCAACAAAATACTTAATTAAATAAAATGCTAAACGATGGCTGTGTAGGTGTGATCTTGCAAATGTAGAATACTGAAACTTCTGGATACCAGTGTGATCAAAGGCAAATATTCACTCCGTGCTTGTTGCTTGAGGAACTTCAGTCTTTGAGCTTCAGCCTGAGCTTCAAGCCATGGGATATCTCAGGGAATAGGAGGTTACGGCACGGTGGGCGGCACGTTGGCACAGTGGTTAGCACTGCTGCCTCACAGCGCCTGAGATCCGGGTTCAATTCCCGACTCAGACGACTGACTGTGTGGAGTTTGCACGTTCTCCCCGTGTCTGTGTGGGTTTCCTCCGGGTGCTCCGGTTTCCTCCCACAGTCCAAAAATGTGCGGGTCAGGTGAATTGGCCATGCTAAATTGCCCGTAGTGTTAGGTAAGGGGTAAATGTAGGGGTATGGGTGGGTTGCGCTTTGGCGGGTCGGTGTGGACTTGTTGGGCTGAAGGGCCTGTTTCCACACTGTAAGTAATCTAATAAAAGTAATCTAATAAAAGTTAGTTCCAGACGGCAGTCACAACCCTTGCGGTAGAGTCATCTGATTTGTTCATTGGCAAGGGACAGGAGTATGTGACTGTGAATGAGACAGATAGGGGGATCAGGAAGGTAAAAGTGGAGGTGACTTAGCATTTGGTGTTGTCAACCAGGTTCAAGGTTCTTGCAGCCTATATAAATGAAAATAAAGGCTACCTATTAGTTAAGCAAAGTCTAAAGTAATGGCACTATAGGTCAGGAAGCTGGAGGGTGTCAATGGATTGTAGTGATAATTATGGAACCATAGTCAGGGGATCAGCATAGTTCTCTTCAGCCAGGTATGAGAAACCAGAAAACTGTATTGCTTGCTAAGTGCAAGATGACAAAAGCCAGGGGCTGAATATTCGGTGGTACGTAATATTTCAGACGGAAAAGAAGCTAAGAAAGGTGGAGGAGCAGCTTTGTTAATTAAGAGTGATGTTTAATAGAGAAACTTGAGCTCAGCTCCAAAGATCAAGATGTAGAAACAGTTTTAGAGATAAAAATAGTAAAGGAAAAAGGTTTCTTGTGGGAGTAGTTTATAGGCCACTTAACAGTAAGCACACTTTAGGACAGTATAGGAAGAAATAACTGGGGATGAGAAAGTCCATTTATAATATGGATGATTTTAATGAACATATAGATTAAATGACTTAGATTGGCAAAACCAGCTTGCAGATGAGTTCATAAAGTGTTTTCTAGATAATGTATTAACTCAGCACACTCTAGCCAACATGAATAGACTGTTCTATATCTAACATTGTGCAAGGAGACGGGATTAATTAAAATTTCATAGTAAAGGAACCAAAGTAGCAATGATCATAACATAATTAAATATTGCATTCAGTTTGAGGGAGAAAAGAACGTATCTTAGACTAAAGTTTTAAACTTAAATTGGGGCAAATATGAGGGTAAGAGGACAGGGCAGATTAAACTGAAATGAATAATTAGGCAGAGATATAGGTCAGTAGAGAGACAGTGACAAACATTTAAGGCGGTATTTCATATCATTCAGTGAGAAGGAAGGATTCTAGAAAAGGGATGCACCATCTGTGGCTAAGCAACTTAAGAATAGTTTTGAAATGGAAGAAGACATGTAAAATTCCAAGAAGATTAGTGACAGGTCAGAAGATTGGACAGAATTTACAAGAGCAAAGAATTTTTTTTTTAGAAAGTGAGAAGTTGGAGTAACAGCATTAGCTAGAAATATAAAAAATGATCGTAAGGGTTTCTATAGATATAATGAAGGGAAAAGAGTAAGTAAGTGAGCTTTGGTCTTTTAGAGAGTGAGACTTGGGAATTATCAATGGAATATCAGGAAATGGCGAATGAATTGAACAGATATTTTTCTGTCTGTCTGCAGTGTAGAGGATAAAAGAGTTCCTAGAAATAATTGTGAATCAAGAAATGAAAGGAATGGAGAAACATAAATCAATTACAAAGGATACTAAGAACATTATTAGATCTAAAAACTGACAGTACCTAAGATCCTGATGGACTTCATCTTAAAAGAAATGGCTGCTATGAGAATAGATGCATCGGTTTAAGTTTCCAAAATGTTCTAGGTTCTCGAAAGGCCCGATCAGATTGGAAAATAGTAAACATAACTCTTCTGTGCAAAAAAGAGGAAGCCAAAAATCAGAAAACAACAAGGTAGCATTTGTTATATGAATGGGAATGTTATTTGAATGGGAATGGGAATGTTGCAATCTATTGCAAAATAGATCATAGCAGTTTGCTTGGATAATCTTGCTGCAAACATGGAGTAGAATGTGAGAAAATGTGAACTTGTCCACTTCGGAAGGGTAAATGGAAAAGCAATATACTACTTAAATTCAAATCACAATAAGATTAATATGCAGGTACAGCTAGTAATTAGGAAGTAGATAGAATATTGTTTTTATACATGGGAATGGTCGATGAAATACAAATGTTTTGCTACAGATATAGAGAGTATTGGTGACACAAATCTAGCATACTGTGTAGAAGTTTGGTCTCCTTATTTTAAAAAAGTGACACAATTATAATAGAAGCAGTTCAGAGGAGGCTAACTCAATTGATTCCTGGGATGAAGGGTTATCATTTGAGGCAAGGTTGGGCAAGCTGGGCCTGTATCCATTGGACTTTAGAAAAATGAGCAGTGATCTTATTGAGATGTAAAAGATGCTGAGGGGACTTGTCAAGGTGGATAGTGAAAGGTTGTATGAGAGACCAGTGATGTGACTTCCACCACATGTGGAAAACCAAATCCATCCCAACTGGAATGGGGATCAAACCTCATGCTGATGGTATCAGTCCAATCCCCACTGGCTGTCTAGGCAATTGAGCTACCTTGGCCCCTACAAGGGATCCAAGTTGCTGTGATAGTATGCATTTTAAATGCATGTTGTACCTTGGTGCTTTGTATAGAGATGGTAAAAGCTCCACTTTGTTTCTATTACATGGTTGACCAGGAAACCCTCTTATTGCCTGCATGGTCTATGTTGGAAGGATTTACAAGTTGATACTCAGTCTGATTGTCTTATGAACACACCTTCCTTGGAGTTCTGGAGTGGGAATTGAACACTGAGCTTCTGGCTTACAGTCAGGAGTAAATCGCTGTGCTACAAACTCTCCTCTTATAACCATAAGTAAAAATGAAGTGAAATTGTCCATGGCATGTGAAACTATTGTAATTACTAAGCATTAACTATTATTTGAATTTGAAGTTAGTAGCACTGGATTAGCAAACAGAGGAAAATTTAACAGGAAAGTGGGGCTGATATACATTGAGGCAACACATATGTTAACCTAATATGAGACTACATGTTTTGAATGCTGACCCTCTATTTCACTTCTCAGACTATGCTCATGTTTGTTGCATCAATAGGAGTTCTGCTCCCAAACTGCAAAACTGGAGAACTGTATTTTTCATGTGTCATTTCAATCACTGGGTTCTGAAATATCAATCTCATTGTATTTTCATTGTGCTTTAGGAACGTTACAGTATCCTGCTCCTCAAAGGATTTGTGAAATGTGACGCATCATACTTGCGATTATAGTACAAGTTATTCCATTACAAAATGTTCTTAAGTATTTCAAATCTGCAGGAAATAGGCAATCTGTTTTACCTGTAAAATGCAAAGGTTTTTGCCTCCAGACATCATTACCAACCTATAGCTGAAGCCTGTTGTACATGATGGCTCCCATTAAAGATTCAACACTAAATGGGTTTTCTTACTGTAGTAAACGTAATTTTGTTTTAAAAACACTGTTACTTCTGTAGCCTCTTTAAAAATATTGCTGCCATTCTAAAATACTGATTCGAGGCAGCTTTGCTGTTTAGTTGGTAAAGCCAACCCCGTCCCTACTCATTATTAACACACATGTACTTTGTAGCAGATGTTCTGAATTGAATAAAACAAAGATTTGCAGGTGCTCACAATCTGAATCAAGAACAGAAATTGCTGGAGAAACTCAGCAGGTCTTACAGCTTCAATGAGAGAAAGCAGTTTAACTCTGAGGGTGGCAAAGGTGCAGAATGTACTCTGCAGTGGGGATTTCAATGTCCACCACCGAGTGGTTCAGCAATAGTACTACTGATTGAGTTGCTCTGGTCTTAAAGGACATAACTACTAGACTGGGTCTACAGCAGGTGGTGAGGGAGCCAACAGGAGGGAATAATATACTTGACCTCATCCTCACCAGTCTGCCGGCTGTAGCTGCATCTCTCCATGATGATATCACTATGAGTGACCACTGCACAGTCCTTGTGGAGACAAAGTCCATATTTATATTGAGAATACCCTCCATCATGTTGTGTGGCAATAACACCATATTAAATAGGACAGACTTCAAACAGATCAACCAATTCAAGACTGGGCATCCATGAGGCACTGTGGGGAATCTGCAATAACACAATTTGCAACCTCATGGCCCAGCACATTCCCCACTCAACTATTATCATCAAATCAGGGCATCAACCCTGGTTCAATGGAGATTGCAAGACAGCATGCCAGAAGCATTACTAGGCATATCTAAAAATTAGGTATCAACCTCATGAAGCTACCAAACAGGTCTGTTGCATGCCAAACCACATAAGCAGCAAATAATAGACAGTTATAAAGTCATAGATAGAGCCATTCAGCATGGAACCAGACCCTTCGTTCCACCAGTCCATGCTGACCATAATCTCAAACTAAACTCATCCCAACTGCCTGCACTTGGCCCATAACTCTCCAAACATTTCTTATTCATGTACCTAGCCAAATGTCTGTTAAACCTTGTAACTGTACCTGCATTCATCGCTTCCTCTGGAAGTTCATTCTACACACAAACCACTCTCTGTATTAAAAAGTTGCCCCTCATGTCCTTTTCAAATCTTCCTTCTCTCAGCCTTAAAAATATGTCCCCTAGTCTTGAAATCCCACATCAGAGGGAAAGGACACCTACCATTCACCTTGTCTATACCTCTCTATTTTAAAAACCTCCTACACTCAATTGAAAAAGGCCCCAGCCTCTCCATAAATTATACCTTCCATTCCTGGCAACATCCTCGTAAATCTTTTCTGAACTCTTTCCAGCTTAATAATGTCCTTTCTATGACAAGGCAATGAGATTTGGACACAGTACTCCAGAAGAGACATCATCAATATTCTACATAACCTCAACATGATTTCCCAATTCCTATGCTCAAAGGTCTAAGCAGTGAAGGCAAGATTGCTTAATGCCTTCTTAACCACCCTCTCCGTATGTGATGCAAATTTCAAAGAATTATGTACCTGAACCCCTAGGTCTTTCTGTTCTACAACACTATCCAAGACCCTTCTTTAGAATGTTGGTGGACAATTAAATACCTCACTGGAGAAGGAGGCTCCACAAATATCCCCATCCTCAATGTTGGCAGAGCCCAACATATCAGTGCAAAAGACAAGGCTGAAGTATTCATAGCAATCTTCAACCAGAAGTGCCAAGTAAATAATCCATCTTATCCTCCTCCATTTTTCCCACCATCACAGATACCAATTTTCAGCAAATTTGACTCACTTCACGTGGTATCAAATGGTTGGAGACATTGAATACTGAAAAGACTATGGGCCCTGAGAACATGCCAGCAATAATATTGAAGACTTGTGCTTCAGAACTTACTGCTCCCCTAGCCAAGCTGTTCCAGTCTAGTTACAACACTGGGCATCTACCCAACAATGTGGAAAATTGCCCAGGTATGTACTGTACATAAAAATCAGGACAAATCCAACCCAGCCAATTATTACCCAATTTGTTTACTCTCAATCATCAGCAAAATGATGGAAGGTATCATCAGCAGTGCTATCGAGCAGCACGCTCAGCAATAACTTGCTCAGCGATGCCCAGTTTGGGTTCCTTCAGGGCCACTTAGCTCCTGACTTCATTACAGCCTTGGTTCAAACATGCACAAAACAGCTAACTTCCAGAGGAGAGATGAGAGTGACACCTATTGACATTCAGGATGTATTTGACTGAGTGTGGCATCAAGTTACCCTAGTAAAACTGGAATCAATGGGTATCAAGGAACAAACTCTCCACTGGTAGGAGTCATACTTGGCACATGGGAAAATCTTTGTGGTTGATAGAGGTCAGTCATCTCAGTTCCAGGAAATCTCTGCAAGAGTTCCTCAAGATAGTGTCTTAGGCCCAACCATCTTCTCCTTAAGCAAGGTAGCAGTCCATGTTCAAATGCAAAAAGATGTGGACAATATCAGCGTGGGCTAGCAAGTTATATTCATGCCACACAAATGCCAGGCAATGACCATCTTCAATAAGAAACCAAATAACCACCACCCCTTGATAGTCAATGGTGTTACCATCACTAAATGCCCCACTTCAATATCCTGGGGGCTTACCATTAACCAGAAAATCAACTGGACTCACCACATAAACGCACTTGCTACTACAGCAGGTCAGAGGCTAGAAATACTACAACAAGAAACTCACCTGAATCCGCAAAATCTACAAGGCGCAAGTCAGGAGTATGATGGAATACTCCCCACTTGCCTGGATGAATACAACTCCAGCAACACATAAGCTTGACACCATCCAGGACAAAGCAACCTACTTGATTGGCACCACAACCACAAGCATCCACTCCCTCCACCAGCGACACTCAGCAGCAGCAGTGTGTACTATCTACAATAGGCATTGCAGAAAGTCATCAAAGATCCTCAGACAGCACTTTCCAAACCCATGGCTACTTCCATCTAGAAGGATAAGGGCAGCAGATATATAGGAACATCACCAAGACACTCACCATCCTGACTTGGAAATATAGTGCCATTCTTTCACTGTCGCTGGGTCAAAATCCCAAATTCCTTCCCTAATGGCATTGTGGGTCAACTCACAGCTTGTGGACTGCAGCAGTTCAAGATGGAAGCTCACCACAACCTTCTCCAGGGCATCTCGGGATGGGCAATAAATGCTGGCTGGCCAGTGATGCCCACATCCCTCAAGTGAATTAAAAAAAACACAATATTTTATTACCTGTGTTAAGCATAAATAAAGCTAACTAAAAGCACAATGGCAGATCTTTTCATTTTGTGTCAAACGTGTTTTTGAATAAAATATGTGAGAGTCTATGTTTTAGGATGGGAGAAGGTCATTTTTGAAGTAGTTGTACAAATGTTTGCCTATTCTGGAGAAGGGCCAATGGACACAAAAGGTTAAATCTGCTTTCTCTCCATAGACGCTACCTGACCTGCAGAGTTTCTCCGGCAATTTTTACTTTTGGTCCTGATTTCCAGCATCCCCAAGTCTTTGGCCTTTTGTTTGCATATCGTACTGCTTTCACCCTGATGTTGATTCCACTTTTGATGAGCTTAATTTGATTTGTTAAAGGACTTACAATGCCAGGTGTATCTGTGATATTGATCACCCGGTTCAGTATGTGTTAATGTCTCTGTTGAGTCTGCCCCTTCAAACAACAAGCAGTGTGGGACCCTTGACCTCACATCATGACTGAGTGGGAGCACTCAGATTCTTTTGCAAACTCACCTGCTTTTATTCATGATGATTTTACAACTGATGGCCCATCGACCCAAATGCTTTTCTCCACAGTAGTTGTTTCTGGTTATTGTGCTTTCATATTTTGTGTTTAAATCTAGTGGCTGCTGACAGTAGCATTATATGTGGAATACCAACATGAATCTATTATCTTAATAACTTTTATTTTGCTGCATATCTCCATTGCATGAACCCACCATAAAAACTGAGTCTTACACATTAAATCCAAATGCTGTGGAAAGTGTGCATTTGCTGTATTACTAGGAAGTAACATTTACCTATTGCCTCAGATCTTTCATTATGTCTGCACACCCCAACCTCTGCCAGAAGCCTGCAATGAACTCTGTAACTGTTCACACCCTGAGCTGCATCCAGACCCGAATTCCCTTCTCCCTGTTCACAATAACATTGACTGAGATGCAATCACTTCAATTTTAAAGGTTGTCCCAGTTCATATCACTCTCACAATACTTTTTTAGGTGGGGCCAGAATTCAACAACCCTTTATTCTCATCAAATTCAAAGTCTACAGTAAAGTGCCTTCAGGGAAAGAAAAAAGATCGATTTATGTAGTGCCTTATAGTCCCCCAAATCTTTGGGATATCCTAAGCATTTCACAGTTAGTGCATAACTTCTGGAATTGTTGTCTTGTCGACAGATCTTGCAGGCAATGTGCATGGTATAGATCCATATACAGAGATTGGAATAAACAAGCAACTAATTTTATTGATGCTATTTGAATACAGAATTTTCAGTAGGGTGTCAGGAGAATAATTCTTTTTCACAGTGCTTGAATTGCAAAATTCTCACCATTGTTTTCAAATCCCCCCATGGCCTGGTCCGTCCTTTGCCTGGAAGTGGAGGCAGAACCAAGGGCTTTCCCAGCTGCGACTAGACACTACTTCTAAAATGGCTGCCTAAGAAGGGGTGGAGGAGAATGTGTGCAGGCTATATTACAGTTCAGGGTAGGTACATGACCCTATACACAGTGAGGGCTCTATACAAAAAACAAAAAAAATCCTTCAGCTTCACCTCTCACATCCACTCACCCCCTCCCACAAACTCCCATGCGCCATCATGCAAACCCCTACCAACCACAATGATAATTTCCTCTAAACCCTCATAACCTCCATGCCAACCTGTTCCCTTTGTACATTCCAGCCCCTCATGACTGTACTGCCATTCAACAACATCATTGCTGATCTTCCACAGGCCTGAATTCCTTTTGATGCCAGCTCATCATAGCCCTCCACTCCCTGACATTTCAAAAATCTATCTACCTCCTGCTTAAATGCTTTCAATGATCTTGCCTCTACAACTCTCTGGGGCAGAGAATGCTAGATATTCGCTACCTTCTGCATGAAGAAATCTTTTGCATCTCAATTTTAAATGAATGTTCCCTTGTTAGAGACTCCCCCATAAATGGGAACAGCTTCTCAACGTCTACCCTGTCAAGCCTCCTCAAAATCTGGTCTGCTTCAATAAGATCACACTTCAGTCTTCTAAATTCTAATGAATAAAGGCCTAACCTGTTTAGCTGTTCATAAGAAATGAACTCCTTTGTCCTAGGAATCAGCCTAGTGAGTCTCTTTTGAGCTGTCTCCAATGTCAACATATCCTTTTTAAATTATAGGGACCAAAATTGTACACAGCATTCCTGGTGCCACCTCACCAACACCCTGTACAGTTGTAACAAATCTTCCCTGTTCTTAAAGTCCACTGTCCTCACAATAAAAGTCAAAATTCCATTTGCCTTCTTAATTCGGTGTTGCATTTGCATGTTAACATTTTGAGTGTCATGCACAAGAACATCCAAATCCATCCCCTTTCTTTTGGACTCTCTCTCTATTTTAAATAATAGTTTGATATTTGATTCTTCCCACCAAGTGCATGATCTCATATTTTCCTGCATTAAATTACTTCTGCCAATTTCTGCCCATTCACTTCAACTATCTTTTGCAGATTCCATGTGTTATCTAACAACATGCGCTTCCACCTATTTTGTACCATCAGCAAATTCGCATGCATTGCACTCTAACCCCCCCTCCAAGTCTGAAATATATTGTAGCCCTCGAACTGCTCTTTGTGGCACTCCCCTAGTGAAGCCTTTACAAGGATCATTATTCCCAAATCTCTAGCCTCTGTGTATAAACCAATCCTCAATCCATGTTAATTCATTATCCCAGTACCATGAGTTCCTATCTTGTACAAGAACCCTTTAAGCGACACCTTATCAAATACATTCTGGAAACCCAAATACATTACATCTTTCAGTTTACCTTTATTAAATTTGCTTGTCATATCCTCAAAGGTCTCTAGAGAGAAAAAAAATCAGCCATGGTTTCTCTTTCAAAAAATCATGTTGACTCAGTTTGGTTCTGTTAAAATTTATTTACTATATAAAAGCTTTTAACAACAAACAATTCATTCAATGCAGAATATATTCCAAGAAAAATTGAAATCCATAGACCCACTTCGGATAGTCAATAACACCTTGTAGTTTTCAATCAAACTGTGAAATGGCAGGCACTCTGCTGTGATAATGGATGATTGTGAAATCATTCATGTAGCAGTAATCCAGCAATGGAAAGATTATGTCAAGAGAGTGAAACAGCAAGCTTTTTTAGAACATATCTTTTAAAAGATGTAAAGGGCAGCACTTGTAAGTGTCTTGACAACTCGACACTTCGCTTTGAACAACTCTTGGTACTTTTGGTATGTCCATTGACAGTTCCAATGAGCTTTACAGTTAATGAATGTATGTACTTTTTATGTACATTCATGCTGACATTTTACAGTTTGAAAGAGCATTTTATCTTCCCAAAAGGGATACCTGACCTTCCCCATAAAATGCAGGCCTGCTCTTCATACATCTACTTTACACATGTCTGGATTACCAAAATAAAACAAAGAGCTGCAGATGCTGGAGATTTGAAACAAAAACAGAAATTGTTGGAGAAACTCAGCAGGTGTGGTAGCTAGGAAAATGCTACAAACAGTTCTGATAAAGACTTGCCAGATTTGAAACGTTAACTCTGCTTTCTTTCCAAAGGTGATGCCAGACTTGCTGAGTTACCCCAGCAATTCCTATTTATGTTTCTGGAAGGCTAAGATCTGGGTTGAGGGATGGTAGCTGTTGACATAACTGGCTAGCTGCTTCTGTGATATGCTCATACATGAAATGTCAAACAGCTTCATTCCCGATCCCACAAAAATGGGAGGTGCAACGTTTGGAGGTGGGATTAGTAATTTCCATGCTTAACCACCATTTTTGCTCTGAATAGTTGAGATACTTCAGTGTCATAAAAATCCAGGTGTCTATCTCCTCCTGACTGTCAACTCTCTGAGATGTTTGAAATTTTCTAATTCTGGCCTACTGTGTATTTTGATTTTAATTTTCCCATCGCTGATAGTCATACCATTGCCTCAGCCCAAGCTCTGGAATACCCTCCATTAACCTCTTCAAATCTCGGTCTCTGTGTATCTGTTTAAGACATTAATTCCTATCATTTTGAGCTTGCTTTTTATCATCTCACTTAATATCCCCTTTTGTTACTCAAGGCATATGAGATTGTTAACATCAACATCAGCAACCAGATACGATACAGTTTAACATCTCATCCAAAAACAAAAAGAGTGGCCCCCAAGGAGGAACTGGTGCTGTCATTGTCATGTCACTGGACTAGTAGACTGATGTTCTGGAGAACAAACACAAAAAACGCTGGAGAAACTCAGCAGGCCTGACAGTATTTGTTGAGACAGAAGCATTTAATGTTTTAAGTCTAACCTTACTCTTTCTTAGAACACAGTCTGTTTCTCTCTCCAGACTTTTTCTGCCATCATCCTTTAAAGGAACCAGCCCGCTGTCCTTAATTGATGGCAAGCCCACCCTCTGACACAAATCAATCAATCTGGGAAAAAAAAATCATTGCCTGGTGACAGTGAATATACAGTGCAGGCTTCTGACCCCTACTTAATCTGGCATTGGGGACCAATACTCAAATGGAAAATTTTGTCCATGCTTAGAGATATTTTCAGGACTGTAGGATAACCGAATTGAACAGATCTTTAGATCTTTCAAAGGGCCAGCACATGCATTGTAGGCCGAATGGCTTCTTTCTGTGCTGTCTGATTCTATATATTTTCAAAACTATTGCAAAACATTAAGTGCTGCTTCCATTATGATGAAACACACAAGTAATCAGTTTGCAGTAGGGAATTACCATCCTGGAGATTAACATAAAAAGTTTGCAGCTTAATATTTTCACTGATTTTCAAGAATTCTTTGTTGTTATTTTTGTTTCTTTAATTGTTTTGTGATACTTACAGAGTTCATTCGGATGCATTGCACCTCCAACCCAGATTGGTGGATGCCTTCAGAAGAACAAATTAACAAAGTGTTCAGTGATGCAGTTGGGCATGCTCGCCAAGGTCGTGCTGTGGGAACTTTTCTTGGTGGTAGCGGTGGTTCCTACTATGAAGGCTATGATCCTCAAATGTCACATGAGGAAATGTTTAACAAGGGCTGCCATGAAGGATCTGGAGACTAAAAGACTACAGTGTTCATATATAACTGCCACGTTGGTGTAATAAATGAATGTATATTAATCTATGGTTGTATTGGTGTTGACACCAACTAGATATGATGCAACTCAATTTTACATTAGAACATTTAATTAAAATAACATTTCCTGCAGAAGATATACCAAAAGTGACCTCAGAGGTTAACCTGCTGTGACTGTGATTAATTTGGTTAATATCCACTTTCCTGAACATTTGAAGTGCTATTCCAGGCATGAAACTGAGGAAATGTATTTAATCTATCCAAATTCAAACAAAGGAATATTATGTTTACAATATTCAACCCAGGTAGGGGAGAAACAAACTTTGAAGTAAAGTATTTTTCTACAAGGATAAGCTTAATCAAACCATAAAAGGCCAAAATGATTATATCACTGAAATTCATCAGTCTAACCATGGACATCTGGATTTTTGGCATTCTGTGTAAAATTAGAAATGTTTTGCAATTATAATTTGGAGCTCTCCTTTTAACTGTTCCAATTGAATTATATTACTGACAATATCTAAGGAGTTGCCAAAATAGGAGTTAAGTCTGAAATCTCAAATGTACCTTCAATATGTGGCAATATAGTTTCCTGAATGTAGAACTTTACCCTAAACCCTATTTAAATTCAATCGTCATCACAGTTTTTGTCACACACTTTATTGTGTGGTGGTTAGCTGGTAGCACTTGAAATGTAGCAGTCTTGTCAAGGGAATCAAGAAGAAATGTAATTGTCTTCTGTCAGTTGTTTGGATTGCTGAAAGCAGATTGAAGGCAGGTAAGTAGAATTCCTACAAAAATGCTCCTTTACCAAGTATCGCAGACACAGGCCATGGTTATATTGCACTTCGCTTGAATACCTTCTGTCCACATATACAAGTGCATTAATGATGAATGTTGTAGTATTTGTATTACTTGTACTAAGAGTAATTTTATCAAGGAAATGAATTTTAAAAGTAGATAGTAATTATTTTATCCCATGGAAGATGTTTCTTATATACTTTCAGATTGACTACTGTGGTAGAAAATTACCACATCTTATGTCTATAAAGAGTTCAGTGCAATTGCTGACTAATATTACTCAAACATATCCTGCAAATATCAATAAATGTTCAAAGACAGGTAGCTCATAAAATCTAGCATATGTAAATAAAGCATAAAACATCTGGCCAGAAATCGAGAGGAAGTGCCATTCTGGTTGCAATAGTTTATAGTTTTAAGTGAAAACAAGCCAACAGGCTTTGTTGATTAAAATGAAAGTCAAAATACTCATCCCAGATAGGGCAATATTCAAAAATCTGGGGATCTCTTATCAAAACATGTGTCTTCCCTAGCTTCATATTGTTTCCCTGTGAAGAAGGGTTTATGAAATATATTCTGATTTGTGGTAAGTTTTTTGGTTTGTTTAAGAATGTAGCATTTTACGGCTGTGCTGATACTTATGACATGAAGGTAACATCATAACATGGCAAAAAGCCAGGAAATGCTAGAAATCTGTAATTAAAACAGACAACTGGGGAAATGCAACAGGTTCATCTGTATTTGAAGGTGCAAGATAGGCCAATGCTTGGATTCAGTCCTTCATTAGAACTGGAACCACAATGTCAGAGATATGCCTTTTTACAACTGACCAAAGGAAAATAAGGATGGAGCATGCAACAGGTAGTGTCCAATTCTACTAAGTGTTTTCACAAAGAGTCAACTAATTGATATAATAATCAATGCATTGTGAAATTGTGGAAAGTAATATAAAGTGTTTCACGCTAAGAAAATTTAAAATTTACCATGGTCTATCGATAGTCGCATACTGTGCACTATACCAAGATGGCAGCCATAGATCGATTAATGCTTCTGAGTTGGGACATAGTAATCTCAAGTCCAACTCCAAAGACTTGAGCACAAGACTAAAGCTGCCACATTAGGAAAGTAACGATGGAGCATGCACTGCCAGCAGTGCCATTTTTCAGATCAAATGTTGAACTTAGGCCCCAGCTGCCATCTCTGGTGAATGTATAGGATCCCCGGCAATATTTTGAACAACAGGAAATTATGCCCCGTTGTTTTAAGTTCAGTTGCTGTCTCTCAAAGTAATTAACCAATGAATTTCCCTTTTATGTTCCCTGTGCTGTGCCAGTTCTGTGGACATTTCCAGCATTGTGTATTAATGTGAATAGAAATAGTAAACAAGGCCACAGGACATTGATGCCAGATTAGTAGATCACTATCAAGATCTTACAAGGTGAGGATAGTGTAATCATAATAAAATAAGAAACTGTACCATGTAGTCTCAGTGGTAATATTCAGAATATGTGGAATGTTCCAAAAGACAATGCACTGGGGCAGAACTAAATTATGGGTCAGATTTTCAGCTGTTGATCATGAATTGACAGAAAAAATCTGCCCTACTGAAGAAACTTTTATTTCATTGTTTATCCCATAAATACTTGATTTGTTTGCCTTTCCTTTCTCTCCAATTTATTGCCCATCGAGTGCTGTTCCCTAGACACAGGGAGTGGATTTTCCAGGATGGTGACCATTGTGTGTGAAGTATTTTGCCACTGCTCTGATGATGTGCATTACTCTGTGATGGCTCTCTCACATATTTCCACTGCAGGAGGCCATTTCACACGGTTTGGGTAGAAACCCCAATTGCCTCCCCACACCATGATGTGGACGGTCAATTACAGGTCACAGAGCCGGTTATGGGAGTTGTCCTTCCCCACCCTCTCCCCTGGGTCATGTGGAAGCCACCATCTCCATGGAGATGACTATCATGTGGCAGGTTTGGCTTGGAGAGAGCAATGCCAGCAGAGCTATTCCCAAATAGGGACCTGCCACCATTAAGAGGCTGCAGCAACCACTGCTGAAATGAATTTACAAGGAGTGATTTTCCCTCCACTTTGAGGAATCTAACTGTTTTTTCTCCCTAATAATTTTAATTTTAAGTGCAGCTCTCCAAGCTTGTATCCATGTTGAAATGCCCTTGTGGTACTCAACCTCTCTCAACAGCATGTGTTGTCCCAGCACAGCTACTGAGGCATCAGGAGCTGCCACGCCTCTGCCTGAGCCAGTAAGTGCAGGCCCAAGACCCCCATGAGCTTCCAGTGTCAGGATCCAGAGCTCCATGGGAAAATCCAGCCTTTGAGTGAGTGCTTGAACATTGAGTATTGAGAAGCTATTTGGCTACAGTTTCAATCAAGTCCAACACTCATAAAGCACCCAGGTAATGTTCTGGGGACCCGGGTTCAAATCCCACTTCAGCAGATGTTAAGATTTGAACTCAATACAAATCTGGAATTAAAAGTTTAGCGATGACCTTGAATCCATTGCTGATTGTGGGAAAACCCATCTAATGTCCCTTAAGGAAAAAACGGCCAACCTTATCTAGTCTGACCCATGTGATGATGTGTGTCACTCTGTGATGGCTCTCTATCTCATTATGGGTCAAATTTTCAGCCATTGATTATGATTTGATAGAAAAAAATCTGTCGTTCTGAAGAAAATTTTATTTCATTGTTTATCCTTTCAGTATTTGATTGGTTTGCCTTTCCTTTCTCGCAAATCTGATGTCCATCAAGTGCTGTCCCCGAGACACGGGGAGTGAATATTCCAGGATGGTAATCATTGCTCACCTTACCCGGTCTGCCCATGTGACCCCACACCCATAGCAATGTAGTTGACTCCCTGTGGCCAATTAGGGATGGGTAATAAATGCTGGCCTAGCAGCAACATCCACATCCCATGAATGAACAGAAAAAACACTTACAGATGGGGTTTCTGTATAGTAATTATGGGTGGGAAACCTGACCAATTTCATCAGAATCCTGGTGTAGGAAAACTCATGCAAACTGGAATCCCAACAGAGATCAAGTGACTATATTCTGTAACACTATCTTCTGTATTCTGTTCAAGTCGCTGGTGTACTTATGTATAGTATGGTTTGTCTGGATAGCATACAGAACAATACTTTTCACTTATCTCAGTACATGTGACAATAATAAATTAAATCAAATCAATTAAACACAGATTAAGGATTGAAGCTAAACATCATTACATCATGCACTATTATAAATATCAAAAATTAGATCAATTGACAATATGTTTTCAGTGGTTACTCACATTCAAAGTGAACATAGGTCAGCAAGTTGGACAATAGTAACTTTCTCTCAACCTCTTTCACTGGGGCTCCTTGCTGGGGACATGGAATCAGTGACAGTACTCAGAAGAATGAAATCATAAAGATAATGTTGACATTTAACTTTTAAAAAGTGCATCGATTTTTAGTATGAATGTTATTCTGTAATACTTTCTGTAATAGCAATGCTAGCATACTTTCTGACAGGCAGTCCTGTTAACTGTCAACACAATAGTGATTCTTTTGTATCATCAGAAAATGCTGCATTAATAACCACAAAATAACATCATCTTCTGCCTCAGAGGAAGATACATTTGTTCTGCAACTGAGCTAATGAAAAATATCATCCATGGGATAATTTCTAAGCATTGAGGTTGAGCACTTTCTCCCGTGTTCTTTGCGCCGTTAGAGTGGCTGGTCAGTGCAGTGAAAAGTAAACGTATATACTTGTTTGTTAATTGTGAAGGATTGGTAATGTTAGCATTCTCACACAAGTGTACTTCTCTCTGTCTTAATTACAAGTGTGCACTGATTTGGAACAGAGACTTTTTGTTACGTCTTGACTATCTTTTTTTTTAATTTGATACTGTGTGTAGGTCCCACTGTAGCATCTACTTTGTCAAGTTGTTGGTCTTAATGTCAGCAACACATGATAAATGGCGTACGTACAGGTACATGACTTTATTGTCTCAGATTTCTGTACTTCATTTGACATATTAGGATCTTCCAGTTTCGTGGTTATGATTTTTTTTAATAAAGTGAACAGCAGGGGGAAGAAGTTGTACACATTTGTGATTTTGTATGTAGCAATCTAATCTGTAGTATGTGCGGACAACTGCCTTAGTAACAACTGTGACATCTTAAAAGGCAGGCAATCAGAGTGACTTCATTATGAAGTTTTATCTAATAAAGACGTTGAAAACAAGTTTTGTTTTTTTTCCTTATTTGTTGCTTCCACCCTCACACATTTTACTTTTCCATAGCTTTCTCAATGTGTGCTTTTAGCAATTTAATCATTTGTAGAGATAACTCAGGGAAGTGGTAGAACATACTGACACACTGGAATCATTTGATGCCTCAGTTGGGTCCAAAAAGATCAAAACTAATTGGAAACTCTGTTTTTAGAAAACTAGACACTTTTGAAATACAACTTTTCTCCATGCTATAAAACAGCATTAGTGATTTACCTAACTTATAACATATACTAAAAATAATTCTTAACATGTAAATAACATTTATTAGATAGCCATATTTCTTCTGAAGATAATGGGCTGAGACTTTGCAGTAGGAATAACAGAATGAACCAGACAGCAACTAAGGTATTTGCACATGTGCAATAAAATCCAGCAGGTACTGTCCAATTTGTTCTGTTTCACCATAAGCTGTGCTAACACTCGTACTTTGCTGAGAGTGACCATATTGGAATTCATGTTATGGTGTGGATTATGGCACTTAACTAGATAAACATAGCAGAACAGGGCTTCTCCTTTCAAACCTAATTAGGATTTTAACTGCATATGGGTGACATCCAAACAGTCTCTCTAGCACAGAAAGTTAACTTTTACAAGAGTGGAGTTTAACCCCTTCAGATTTTAACATTTTGTTTTTTCTTTGTATTCTTTAATTCTGACTTTCCTCCCTTTTATTTATTTTTTAATATAAAAGAAACTCAATAAAAATTGTTCTTACACTTGTTGATTTGGACTCTGCACTGCAATCTTTACAGAGGTGACGAAGTGTAGATCAGGAAACTCAGAAGTTTTCCCTGAATGCAGTCGGACCTTTGGAACAGAAAGTGTGAAAACAGGGAAGTTGGTCGTTTGGGGGTTAGTGGGGGGAGGAGGAGTCCCATTCTACACAGACTCTCACAGCTACCTGCGTTACAGCTCTTCCCACCCTACCTCCTGCAAAAATACCATCCCGTATTCCCAATTCCTCCGCCTCCACCGTATCTGCTTCCAGGAGGACCAGTTCCACCACCGAACACACCAGATGGCCTCCTTCTTTAGAGACCGCAATTTCCCTTCCCACATGGTTAAAGATGCCCTCCAACATATCTCATCCACATCCCGCACCTCCGCCCTCAGACCCCACCCCTCCAACCGTAACAAGGACAGAATGCCCCTGGTGCTCACCTTCCACCCTACCAACCTTCGCATAAACCAAATCATCCGCCGACATTTCCGCCACCTCCAAACAGACCCCACCACCAGGAATATATTTCCCTCCCCACCCCTTTCCGGCTTCCGCAAAGACCGTTCCCTCCGTGACTACCTGGTCAGGTCCACGCCCCCCTACAACCCACCCTCCTATCCTGCACCTTCCCCTGCCATCGTAGGAATTGCAAAACCTGCGCCCACACCTTCTCCCTCACCTCCATCCAAGGCCCTAAAGGAGTCTTCCACATCCATCAAAGTTTTACCTGCACATCCACCAATATCATTTATTGTATCCATTGCTTCCGATGCGGTCTCCTCTACATTGGGGAGACTGGAGCTTCCTAGCAGAGCGCTTTAGGGAACATTTCCGGGACACCCGCACCAATCAACCACACCACCCTGTGGCCCAACATTTCAACTCCCCCTCCCAGTCTGCCGAGGACATGGAAGTCCTGGGCCTCCTTCACCGCCGCTCCCTCACCATGAGGCTCCTGGAGGAAGTACGCCTCATCTTCCGACTTGGAACACTTCAACCCCAGGGCATCAATGTGGACTTCAACAGTTTCCTCATTTCCCCTTCCCCCACCTCACCCCAGTTCCAAAGTTCCAGCTCAGCACTGTCCCCATGACTTGTCCTACCTGCCTATCTTCTTTTCCACGTATCCACTCCACCCTCCCCTCGCCCCCGACCTATCACCTTCATCCCCTCCCCACTCACCTATTGTACTCTATGCTACTTTCTCTCCACCCCCACCCTCCTCTCACTTATCTCTCCACCCTTCAGGCTCTCTGTCTTTATTTCTGATGAAATGTCGATTTTACTGCTCCTCGAATGCTGCCTGAACTGCTGTGCTCTTCCAGCACCACTGATCCAGGATCTGGTTTCCAGCATTTGCAGTCATTGTTTTTACCTACAGTAGAGCTGTATAGCCACCCAGCTTTTTCTTGAAGCTGTCCTTACCTCACTGGGCTGTTGAGATTCCTCTGGGTGACTATTTATTTCTCACATTCCCTCTAAACCCAGTGTCCCCGAAATGGATACTCACTAATCATTGATCCCTTCATCAAGGGGAAAGGTTTCTTCCCATCTATTGTATCATAAGTGTATACATCTCAATCACGTTCCTCCTCAATCTCCTCGGCTCTATGGAAAACAATCCCTGTTTATCCAATCTCTCTTCATAACTAAACTCTCTGGTCATCCTGAGGTGAAATCTACGAAACAAGTTAAATATGAGGGTCCAAGCCACATGATAATATTTCAATTGTTCCCCGTCTCTTGGAAACTGGTTGACTGCCCTCCACATCCCATTCTTAGCAAATCCAGGATTGGATGGGTTGGAAACATTTTGGTGTCAGAGCTGAAATTGATCTCAGGTCTATCAGATCACATAAAGGATAACTGGATCCTGCTTTCACCTGCTAAAATGTTCATTATTCCACAACCATCATATGATGGAAAGAAATGATCTGAGATTGCAACTACATACTGTCCTCTTAAGGCTCTCTACTCAGTCTTCTCCATCAACACATGCAAAGTATCCAAAAATGATTTTGCTGCTCAGAGCCTCAAAAATCTTACATACTAAGATCATAAAAAAAGGAGCAAGTTATTCGGCACATTCTATCATTACATCAGGCCTCTACTTACAGTCATAGAGATGTACAGCATTGACACAGACCCTTCCATGCCGACCAGATATCCCAACCCAATCTAGTCCTACCTGCTAGTACACGGCCCATATCCCTCCAAACCCTTCCTATTCGTATACCCATCTAAATGCCTCTTAAATGTTGCAATTGTACCAGCCTCCATCACTTCCTCTGGCAGCTCATTCCATACACGTACCACCCTCTGTGTGAAACATTTGCCCCTTAGGTCTCTTATATCTTTCCCCTCTCACCCTAAACCTACGCCCTCTAGTTCTGGACTCCCCGACCCTAGGGAAAAGACTTTGACTATTTATCCTATCCATGCCCCTCATAATTTTGTAAACCTCTATAAGGTCACCTCTCAGCCTCTGACGCCCCAGGGAAAACAGCCCCAGCCTGTTCAGCCTCTTCCTATAGATCAAATCCTCCAACCCTAGCAACATCCTTGTAAATCTTTTCTGAACCCTTTCAAGTTTCACAACATCTTTCCGATAGAAAGGAGACCAGAATTGCATGCAATATTCCAACAGTGGACTAGCAATGTCCTGTACAGCCGCAACATGACATCCCAACACCTGTACGCATTATTCTGACCAATAAAAGAAAACATTTTTTTTTAGATTAGTTTAGATTTACAGTGTGGAAACAGGCCCTTCGGCCCAACAAGTCCACACCGACCCGCCGAAGCGCAACCCACCCATACCCCTACATTTACCCCTTACCTAACACTACGGGCAATTTAGCATGGCCAATTCACCTGACCCGCACATCTTTGGACTGTGGGAGGAAACCGGAGCACCCGGAGGAAACCCACGCAGACACGGGGAGAACGTGCAAACTCCACACAGTCTGTCGCCTGAGTCGGGAATTGAACCCGGGTCTCAGGCGCTGTGAGGCAGCAGTGCTAACCACTGTGCCACCGTGCCGCCCACATACCAAATGCTTTCTTCACAATCCTATCTACCTGTGACTCCAGCTTTGTTCAGCAACACTCCCTAGGACCTTATCATTAAGTGTATAAGTCCTGCTAAGATTTGCTTTCCCAAAATGCAGCACCTCGCATTTATCTGAATTAAACTCCATCTGCCACTTCTCAGCCCATTGACCCATCTGGTCAAGATCCTGTTGTAATCTGAAGTAACCTTCTTCACTGTCCACTACACCTCCAATTTTGGTGTCATCTGCAAATTTACTAACTGTAGCTCTTATGCTCATATCCAAATCATTTATGTAAATGACACAAAATGTAGTGGACCCAGCACCAATCCTTGTGGCACTCCACTGGTCACAGGCCTCCAGTCTGAAAAACAACCCTCCACCACCACTCTCTGTCTTCTACCTTTGAGATAGTTCTGTATTCAAATGGCTAGTTCTCCGAGTATTCTGTAAGATCTAACCTTGCTAACCAGTCTTCCATGGGGAAGCTTGCCGAGCGCCTTACTGAAGTCCATATAGATCATATCTACCACTCTGCCCTCATCAATTCTCTTCTTCAAAATACTCAATCAAGTTTGTGAGACATGATTTCCCACGCACAAAGCCATGTTGACTATCCCTAATCAGTCCTTGCCTTTCCAAATACATATACATCCTGTCTCTCAGGATTCCCTCCAACAACTTGCCCACCACTGAGGTCAGGCTCACTGGTCTATAGTTCCTTGGCTTGTCCTTACCACCCTTTTAAACAGTGGCACCACGTTAGCCAACCTCCAGTCTGTGACTATCGATGATACAAATATCTCAGCAAGAGGCCCAGCAATCACTTCTCTAGCTTCCCACAGATTTCTCAGGTACACCTGATCATGTCCATGCGATTTATTCACCTTTATACGTTTCAAGACATCCAGCACTTCCTCCTCTGTAATGTGAACATTTTGCAAGATGTCACCATCTATTTCCCTACAGTCTATATCTTCCATATCCTTTTCCACAGTAAATACTGATGCAAATTACTCTCCCCCATTTTCTGCAGCTCCACACAAAGGCCGCCTTGCTGATCTTTGAGGTGCCCTATTCTCTGCTTCATTACCTTTTTGTCCTTAATGTATTTGTAAAACACCTTTTGGATTCTCCTTAATTCTATTTACCAAAGCTATCTCATGTCCCCTTTTTACCCTCCTGATTTCCCTCTTAAGTATACTCCTATTGCCTTTATACTCTTCGAAGAATTCACTCGATCTACCCTGTCTATACCTTACATATGCTTCCTTTTTCTTAAACAAACCCTCAATATCTTTAGTCATCCGACATTCCCTATACCTACCAGCCTTTCCCTTCACCCTAGCAGGAATATATTTTCTCTGGATTCTCGTTATCTCATTCCTAAAGGCTTCCCATTTTCCAGCCATCCCTTTACCTGCGAACATCTGCCTCCAATCAGCTTTCGAAAGTTCTTACCTAATACCATCACAATTAGCTTTTCTACAATTTAGAACTTCAACTTTTAGATCTGGTCTATCCTTTTCCATCACTATTTGAATCTAATAGAATTATGGTCACTGGCCCCAAAGTGCTCCCCCACTGACACCTCAGTCACCTGCCCTGCCTTATTTCCCAAGAGTACGTCAAGTTTGCACCTTCTCTAGTAGGTACATCCATATACTGAATCAGAAAATTATCTTGTACACACTTAAGAAATTCCTCTCCATTTAAACCTTTAACATTATGGTAGTCCCAGTCGATGTTTGGAAAGTTAAAATCCCCTACCATAACTATTCTATTATTTTTACAGTTAGCTGAGATCTCCATACAAATTTGTTTCTTAATTTCCCTCTGACTATTAGGGAGTCTATAATACAATCCCAATAAAGTGATCATCCCTTTCTTACTTCTCAGTTCCACTCAAATAACTTCCCTGTTTGTATTTCCAGGAATATCCTCCCTTTGTACAGCTGTAATGCTATCCCTTATCAAAAACACCACTCCCCCTCCTCTCTTGCCTCCCTTTCTATCCTTCCTGTAGCATTTGTATCTTGGAACATTAAGCTGCCAGTCCTGTCTATCCCTGAGCCATGTTTCTGTAATTGCTATGATATCCCAGTCCCATGTTCCTAACCATGCCCTGAGTTCATCTGCCTTCCCCATTAGGCCTCTTGCATTGAAATAAATGCAGTTTAATTTATTAGTCCTACCTTGTCCCTGCCTGCCCTGACTGTTTGAGTCACCTCTGTTCTCAACTGTACCAGTCTCAGATTGATCTCTTTCCTCACTATCTCCCCGGGTGTCCCCACCCACCCCACCACCACCACCACCACCCCCACCTTACCAATTTAAATCCTCCCGAGTAGCTCCAGCAAATTTCCCTGCCAGTATATTAGTCCCCTTCCAATTTAGGTGCAATCCATCTTTCTTGTACAGGTCACTTCTACCCCAAAAGAGATTCCAATAATCCAAAAATGTGAATCCTTCTCCCATACACCAGCTCCTCAGCCATGCATTCATCTGCTCTATCCTCCTATTCCTGGCCTCACTAGCTCGTAACACCGGAAGTATTCCAGATATTACTGCTCTCAAGGACCTCCTTTTTAAATTTCTGCCTAACTCTCTGTAATCTCCCTTCAGAATCTTTTCTGTTCCTGTGTCATTGGTTCCAATGTGAACAATGACCTCTTGCTGGCCCCTCTCCCCCTTGAGAACATTCTGCATCCTCTCTGAGATATCCTTGATCCTGGCATCAGAGAAGCAACACACCATTCTGATTTTTCGCTGCTGGACACGGAAACGTCTGTCTGTACCTCGGACTAGAGAATCCCCTAATACAATTGATCTCTTGGAACCCGACATATCCCTCTCGTTGCATTAGAGCCAGTCTCAGTACCAGAAACTTGGCTGTTTGTGCTACATTTCCCTGAGGATCCATCACCCCCTACATTTTCCAAAACAGCATACTTGTTTGAAATGGGTATAACCACAGAACACACCTGCACCAGGTATCTACTACTCTTACCCTTCCTGGAGTTAACCTGTCAATTTCACAGTATCTGAGACTTTCCCCACTTCCTGTAACTGTCATCCATCATATACTGTTGCTGTTGCAAATTCCTCATTGCTTCTAACTGTCTCTCCAACTTATCCATTCGATCTCAACAGCATTTATTGCAGATATAATCCGCAGTAACCCTTAAACTCCCACATCTGACAAGAAGCACATATCACTCTACAAAAGGCCATTTTTGCTCCTTCACAATCAACAGACCCAGAAAATAACACCGTCTCCTTCCTCTGCAAAACACTGCCCCAGGTTAGATTAATAGTTACGGCTTATATTTTAAGTTTAATCAAGAGACATATCTCAAAAAACATATAATCAAGTAACCCACTCTACTCACTACTGCAGACTTTCTGTAGGTAACACTTAAAAAGAATACACTTATCTGCTTCTGTGCTGTGAACTTTGCCCAAACAGTTCCTCTAAGATCAGTTGTGAATTTTACTGTTTGTTAATTTTCCCAGGCACACTCCGATATCCAGCGATACGTGAATTCAAACAGCAAAGGCAGTAACTATGCAGGTTCACTGCTGTGTCAGTTTCTTTTTCTCTCTCTCCTGCACTGACCTCATAATATGCTACCTTCATCTGTACTTCTCCCTTTTAAAACTGCCGCTGTTTTGACTTTTTTCCCCCAAAAGTTCCAAAACAATGCAACAGCATATAAAACCATAATTGCTGCTCCTAGAATTTGAGGAAATTACCCCCAGCATCTAAAATACCTCAAAAAAGGAGCAACTGTTCAATGCCATTTTCCTACATTATCGCTTGATACTTCTAAATATAGAAATTGATCATTGAACTTAGTGACTGACCCTCCACATCCCTCTGGTCAGAGAATTCCCAAGATTCACTGGTCTGTGGAACCTCAGGAGATGGGAGAGACACCAAATGAAAATTTCACATTCGTAGTTACTGTGGAGAAAGTCACGGAGGCTAGGGAACTCAGGGAAATGATGATGTCTTGGAAACAGCCCACATTACAGAAGAGGTGGTGCTGGAGATCTTAAAGAAAACAGAAAGGTGAATAAATCTCCAGGACCTGATCAAGTGTATCCCAGGAAGTTAGCGAAGACATTGCATGTCCCCTGGCAGAGATATTTGTATCATCTACAACATGGATGGGGTGCCCGAGGGTTGGAGGTTGGCTAATGTTGTATCTTGATTTATGAAAGGCTGTAAGGAAAGGCCTGGGAACTACAGGCTGGTGAGTCTGACATCAGTGGTGGGTAAGTTGTTGGAGGAGATTCTGAAGGACAGAATTTACATGCACTTAGGAGAGGCAAGGACCGATTAGTGATAGTCAGCATGGATTTGTGTGGGGAAAGCACAGTGATTAGCATTGCTGCCTCACAGCACCAGGAACCCAGGCTCGATTCCAGCCTCAAGCAACTGTGTGTGGAGTTTGCACATTTGCCCCGTCTGCAGGGGTTTCCTCCCACAGTTCAATGACGTGCAGGTCAGGTGAATTGGCTATGCTAAATTGCCCAAAGTGTTAGAAATATTAATTGGAGAGAAATGGGTCTGGGGGTTATTCTTCAACGAGTCAGTGTGGACTGTTGGGATGAAGGGCCTGTTTCCACACTGTAGGGAATCTAATCTAATCTAAACTAAAATAGTGTCTGACAAACCTGATTGAGCTTTTTGAGGACAAAATCAAAAAGATTGATGGGAGCAGAGTGGTAGACTTTGTCTACATGAACTTCAGTCAAATGTTTGACAAGGTTTCACATAGTAGACTGATTAGTAAAGTTAGTAACCTGGGATTCAGGAAGAACCTGCTGATTGGATATAAAATTAACTAGGTGGTGGGACACAGTGGGTGGTGGTGGATTGTTTTTTGGGCTGAAAGGCTGTGACTAGAAGCATTCTGCAGGGATTGGTATTGGGTCCACTCTTGCTTGTCATTTATATGAATGAGAATTTAGGAGGCACAGTTAGTACAGTTGTGGACAACACCAAAATTGGTGGTATATTCGATAATAAAGAAGGGTTATCTAAGATTACAAAGGGATCTTGATCATTTGGGCCAATGGGCTGAGTGGCAGATAGAGTTTAATTTGAATAAATGAAACAAACCTTCCATCTCACAAATTAGTTTGGTGTATGTACATCGAGTGTGATAGCACCAAGGCTGTCTACAGCTGCAACATTAAATCTCTACACTTTTGCATTTTCCATTCTCACGATTTAAGAAACTTTCTGTATTTCTTCCCAAAGTGGATAGTCGTTCATTCCTGCACATTGCACTATACCTGCCAAACATTCAATTTGGAATGTTTAGTAATGTGATTGCATAAATTTTATGAATAAAATATATCTTGGGGAAATTTCACAGTAAACAGCCTGAGTTGCAGTTGGTATTTGAAGAAGGTGAGAATCGGTTTAGTGTCAGGAAACGGTGATAGAAGGCTGTCTGAGAGACTTGAGCCTGATAAGCAGTGACACACCAGACAGATCAGTGAGAGGTCCCTTATTGTTTGTGAAACTCATAAATGATGTAGTTGAAAATGTGGGGGAGAATGTGTCATCTACAGATTTACTAATCAAAGTTTAACCTGGTAGTGGACAGTGAAGAGGAAGTTGTTAGAAGGCCATAAGATAATTGGTCAGATGGGCAGGTCCATGGCAGAAGGAATTTAATCCTGGTAAGTGTATGATGCACATTGGAAGAAGGAACAAGACAAGGGAGTACTCAATGAACGGCAGAGCACGAGGAAGCTCAGAGGAACTTTGAGATGCTTACCCACACATCTGTGACAGTGGCAGGACAGGTTAATAGGGTAACTAAGAAAGCATAATGGACACTTGCCTTTATCAGTCATGGCATAGATTATATGAGCAGATCATGTTGGAGCTGTAAAGAACTTTGGTTAGGCCCTTGGACATAGTAGTGTGTGCAGTTCTGGTCACCACACAACAGGAAGGTCATGATTACACTGGAAGGGATGCAAAGGAGATTCATGAGGCTCTTGCCTGAGATGGAGCATTTCAGCTATGAACAGAAACTCGATACACTCATTGTTTTCTTGGGAACAGAGAAGTCAGAGGGAGACCTGCTAAAAGGTATGTAAGAGTATGAGGGGCACGGCTAGAGTGATAGAAAGCAGCTTTCCACTTAGGCCAAGGGTCAATAGTGAGGGGCATTAATTTTAAAATTAAAGGCATGAGGTTTAGAGAATATTTGAGGAAATATATTTTCATCCAGAGGTTGATGGGGATCTGCTAGGAGGGTAGTTGACACCTCATTTAAAAAGTACTTGGATGAGCACTTGCATTGTCAAAATATGCAAGGCTATAGGCCTGGTGTAGATTCCTGATGAAGGGCTCTGGCCCGAAACATCAAATTTCCTGTTCCTTGGATGCTGCCTGACCTGCTGTGCTTTAACCAGCAACACATTTTCAGCGCTGGTGTAGATAGTAGCAGAGTTTTGGCAATACAAACTTGGTGGACCTCTTCAATATTATATGATTCTAAGCCTTCTCGCAACTGAGGCCTTTGACATATTTGCAAGTTCTAAAAGATAGTAAGTCAGCATCTTGCATCCGCCCAAAGCGAGGACATGGAACATGAAGACCATTAGGTAATGAAGATCTCTCTACTATTTAATATCTGAGTGACAAGGCAGTGAAATCCACTCTGAAGATGAGTCGTCCAAAGTTGCAAGGTCTCCAAACAAAAAGAAGGTTAGGAGGATCATTCAGCCAAAATTAGTTGAAGGAACCCCAAAGATACCTTGCACCAGATGGATATATGAAAAAACGGAGGAGAAATTAAATGGAATTCAAGATGAGTCTAGCACAGAGTGAATGGACTGTCAAGATTTCATGACATCAAAGTGATCGCTTGGGCAGAGTTAAAAAATAAACTGGATTTATAATTAAGTATATTAGAGTTAATAGTGCTGGCTTTAATTTTTTTTTGTGCAGTAATACAGCCACTTCTTGCTATCAATGGAAGAGAACACCCTTGGGCATTGTATAGAATATACTTGCTCTGCAGTATCTGCTTTATCTCAGTGTTGGCCTGCAGACCCACAGCTATTACCACCTACAGCACCCAGGTCACCTCAAAATGTTAACTTTGTTCACTCTCCACAGTTGCTTTCAGATCTGTTGAGTTTCTCTGCCATCTAATGAGCCAGCAGGTACATCCTCTACCAAGTCCAGGAATTCACTATGGTATCCACGAGATACACCATGGTGCCTCCAAACATTGAGCTCTTCAAGTTCACCTTCTTATGACAAATTGGATACCTGATCCTTCACATAAAAGAATTATATGGTTTTAACAATAGAACTGGACAGACCAAAGTTTCAGTATTAGTGTAGAATGTACATAAGTTTAATTTGAGACAAGTATCCTCCTGTTTTTTTTCCTCTACATTAGAAACTATTGTACAATAAATTATAGCATGGTTACAGTACAGGCAACCATTCACCTTATTGCATCTATATGGGTCTCAGGAAGTGAGCTGGATTTTACCAGGCCCTTTGGTCCCCACATCCCAACCCGTGGGAGCATTGTTCTCACAGAAAACAGTTGCCTTGCAAAGGCTCTGGATGTTTCTAGACTGGAAATGAGTCTTCCATCTTTTAGAGTTAAGAAGTGCCACCTCACCACCAGGGTTTATGTCTCTGGTAGTGCATTCAGTATTTGAAGTGGGGAAGGTGTGCCGGATTGCGACTTTGCATGCAATTGGAGACCTAGCCAGTGTCAAGTTTAAAAGCCGCAGTGAGGGCTATAGGGGACCAGGGTGTGGACTGCCCATACACCATGCTTCCCTATTCCCATCCTCCAGCTTTTGAAATTGAGTGGTGATGGGAATGGTTGAGTAGATAGCAAGCAGATATATCGGCTGAATTTTACTTGCTTTTTACTTTCAAAGCTAACAGGAGGGGTTTAACAATGCAGCCCTGTAACTCAGATGGTTCCTATTCCATCAAGACATTCTCCAGTTCTATTGAATTCTTTTCACTCGGCTTATACAACCCAAATTCCCGAGTCCCTAGACCTGCCAAATTTGTGAACATGTACCCCTGGGCCACAAAGAAAAGCTTCGATACTGAAGACCTAAAATAAAAGTGCTGGAAAAACTCAGCAGGCCCAGAAACATCTGTTAACAGAAACAGAGATAAAGTTTCAAATCCAACGACTTCTTCAGTGCATATATTTGAACTCCTTGGAGTCTTAGAGCTCTGCTGCATGGAGACAGGCTCTTTGGCCCAAATTGATCCATGTTGACAAAATGTCCATCAACACTAACCCTAATTCCCTGCACTTGGCCCATAGCCTTATAAACCATTCCTATCTAAGTATTTTTTCAAATGCCTTTTAAGTGTTGTTAAAGTAACAGTCTCAACCATTTCTGCTGGCAGCTTTTTCCATATGCATACTAACCTCTGTAAAAGTTGTCCCTCAGATTACCCTTTTATTCTTTCACCTCTAACCTTAAACTGATGCCCTCGAGGCCATGAACCCCCAATCCTGGGAAAAAAAGATCAACTGCATTCAGTCTATCCATGCCTCTCATCATCTGATAGACATCTGTAAGACCTCCCTCAGTCTCCTATGCTCTAAAGAAAGAATTCTTAGCTTGTCCAACCTCTCCCTGTAACTCAGATTCTTGAGTCCTGGCAATATACTTAAAAATTTCTTCTGCACTCTTTCCAGTTTAATAAAATCCTTCCTATAGCAAGATGACCAACACTGAACACAATCTTACCTGTCCTTTGGTTTTGATATTTTAATAATTGCAATTCTCCAGTTCTCTGGTACTAAGCCTGTATCCAAAGAGAATTAGATTATTGTAGCCAGCACCTTCTAGTTCCCACACTTTCTTCCTTTACAGTGTTTGGATGGGTCCTATCCAGTCCTATATAGCAGATTTTCTAAGACTTGCATCCTGAGTTGTGCAGGGAAGCAAACGTGGAGAAAGTGAAAGGAATTGCTGGAATTTTCCTATCTTCCCCAAAAACAGGGGAGATACCAGAGGATGTGAAAGTGCCAGTTACTTAAAAAAGTTATTCTTCGTAACAGCAGGCCTGTCAGAAATGATAAACCGAACATATAAAAAGCTGGTTAATAAAATAGAGACCCACAATAGAAGAGTTACTGTTATAAGTTTGTTATTAAAACAATTTTAAGGGCAGAAAAGAGCAAGTTGCAATAAACTTTCAGCCAGGAGGTTAAAAGCTTTTCCAAAAGTCTTTTTTAGGATATTTTTGATTTATAAATAAATGACAGACAATATAATAGTGTAAAATGTCAAAACTTACTAATCAAATCAAACTTTGAGAAGTGGAAAAAAGAAAGAATAAAACCAATTAACTGCAAAAATAGGCTAGTGGAATGGGCAGACAACCAATAGATGGAATTTAAATAGAGAACTGAGAGGGGATGCAGTTTGGCAGAACATATTCAGAGAATCACTCTCAAAGCCTATAAGAGTTGTGTGTTCATTGATGTAATGAGTACAAAAGTAGATAAGTTATGGTAACCTTTATAAAACTCTCGTTAGGCCATGGATGGAGTACTTTGGCTAGTTTGACCCTCATATCTTAAGCAAAATGTGCAGATCCACAAGAGGATGCAGAGATTACCCAGACTGGTTGGAGGAATTTTAGATACAAGATTAGGTTGTAGATGGCTGGAAAATGGGAAGCCTTCAGAAATGAGATAACAAGAATCCAGAGAAAGTATATTCCTGTCAGGGTGAAAGCGAATGCTGGTAAGTATAGGGAATGCTGGATGACTAAAGAAATTGAGAGTTTGGCTAAGAAAAAGAAGGAAGCATGCGTTAGGTACAGACAGGATAGATCGAGTGAATCTTTAGAAGAGATAAAAAAAGTAGGAGTATACTTAAGAGGGAAATCTGGAGGGCAAAACGAGGACATGAAATAACTTTGGCAAATAGAATTAAGGAGAATCCAAAGGAGTTTTACAAATATATTAAAAGACAAAAGGGTAACTAGGGAGAGAATAGGGCCCCTCAAAGATCTGCTGCGCTTTTCCAGCAACACATTTTCAGCTCTGATCTCCAGTATCTGCAGTCCTCACTTTCTCCCTTCAAAGATCAGCAAGGCAGCCTTTGTGTGAAGCCACAGAAAATGGGGGAGATACTAAATGAATATTTGCATCATTGTTTACTGTGGAAAAGGATATGGAAGATATAGACTGTAGGGAAATAGATGGTGACATCTTGCAAAATGTCCAGATTGCAGAGGAGGAAGTGCTGTATGTCATGAAATGGTTAAAGGTGGATAAATTCCCAGGACCTGATCAGGTGTACCCAAGAACTCTGTGGGAAGCTAGAGAAGGGATTGCTGGGCTTCCTGCTGAGATATTTGTATCATCGATAGTCACAGGTGAGGTGCCGGAAGACTGGAGGTTGGCAAACGTGGTGCTACTGTTTACGAAGGGCGGTAAAAGAACTATAGACCAATGAGCCTGACCTCAGTGGTAGGCAAGTTTAGATTAGATTACTTACAGTGTGGAAACAGGCCCTTCGGCCCAACAAGTCCACACCGACCCGCCGAAGCGCAACACACCCATACCCCTACCCCTACCTTTACCCCTTCACCTAACACTACGGGTAATTTAGCATGGCCAATTCACCTAACCTGTACATTTTTGGACTGTGGGAGGAAACCGGAGCACCCAGAGGAAACCGACGCAGACACGGGGAGAACGTGCAAACTCCACACTGTCAGTCGTCTGAGTCGGGAATCGAACCCAGGTCTCTGGCGCTGTGAGGCTGCAGTGCTAACTGCTGTGCCATCGTGCCACCCACTAAGTTGTTGGAGGGAATCCTGAGGGACAAGATGTACATGTATTTGGAAAGGCAAGGACTGATTAGGGATAGTCAACATGGCTTTGTGTGTGGGAAATCATGTCTCACAAACTTGATTGAGTTTTTTGAAGAAGTAACAAAGACGACTGATGAGTGCAGAGCAGTAGATGTGATCTATATTGACTTCAGTAAGGCGTTCGACAAGGTTCCCAATGGGAGACAGATTAGCAAGGTTAGATCTCATGGAATACAAGGAGAATTGGCTATTTGGATTTAGAACTGGCTCAAAGGTAGAAGACAGAGGGTGGTGGTGGAGGGTTGTTTTTCAGACTGGAGGCCTGTGACCAGTGGAGTGCCACAAAGATCGGTGCTAGGCCCTCTACTTTTTGTCATTTACATAAATGATTTGGATGCGAGCATAAGAGGTACAGTTAGTAAGTTGCAGATGACACCAAAATTGGAGGTGTGATGGACAGTGAAGAGGATTACCTCAGATTACAACAGGATCTGGACCAGATGGGCCAATGGGCTGAGAAGTGGTAGATGGAGTTTAATTCAGATAAATGCGAGGTGCTGCATTTTGGGAAAGCAAATCTTAGCAGGACTTATACACTTAATGATAAGGTCCTAGGGAGTGTTGCTGAACAATGAGACCTTGGAGTGCAGGTTCATAGCTCCTTGAAAGTGGAGTCGCAGGTAGATAGGATAGTGAAGGCGGCGTTTGGTATGCTTTCCATTGTTGGTCAGAGTATTGAGTACAGGAGTTGGGAGGCCATGTTGCAGCTGTACAGGACATTGGCTAGGCCAATGTTGAAATATTGTGTGCAATTCTGGTCTCCTTTCTATTGGAAAGATGTTGTGAAACTTGAAAGGGTTCAAAAAGATTTATAAGGACGTTGCTAGGGTTGGAGGATCTGAGCTACAGGGAGAGGCTGAACAAGCTGGGCCTGTTTTACCTGGAGCGTCAGAGGCTGAGGGGTGACCTTATAGAGGTTTACAAAATTATGATGGGCATGGACAGGGGGAGTCGGGGAGTCCAGAACTAGAGGGAATAGGTTTGGGGCGAGAGGAGAAAGATATAAAAGACACCTAAGGGGCAACTTTTTCACGCAGAAGGTGGTACGTGTATGGAATGAGCTGCCAGAGGATGTAGTACAATTGCAACATTTAAGAGGCATTTGGATGGGTATATGAATAGGAAGGGTTTGGAAGGATATGGGCCAGGCGCTGGCAGGTGGAACTAGATTGGGTTGGGATATCTGGTCAGCATGGATGGGTTGGACCGAAGGATCTGTTTCCGTGCTGTACATCTCTATGACTCTAAAGTTTTACTGTTCTTATTGGAACAAAGGAGACCAAGGGGGATTTGATAGAAGTGTACAAAGCTATTACAAATTAAGAAAAAGCATGCAAAGACAGGCAACGTAGCTGGTACAATGGCTAGGTCACACAAGTAATGGTTTGGGCAAGAGATACATGGGGATGGGAAGAGGAAAGTTATAGTCTTACACAGCAACTGCATTGCAACATACAACCTGCTACCAACAAGGACGATGGCTGTGAGATTAATAATTTAAATATAGCAAACCTTCTTTTAACTGGTACCTATGAGACCAGGAGTGTGCTGGTCATCAAGTATTCTGGTTGTTCAACAGGGTCCACATAATCACTGTAAAAACACACACTAAGTAATAGAAATGTAATGCAGCAGGCATGCACTTTTCTTTAAAAAAAAAACAACAGAATAAATCACTTAAATAAATTTAACAGTAGAGCGCCTTCTCGCTCGCATCCTGAATTGATTTCAGATTTCACGGAGGGCGTGATAAAACAACAAACCTTGAGACATTTGAGGTATATTTTGTTGGTTTATTGACAGCGCTAGCAAAAACAAAATTGGTTACGTCTTGAAGGAATAAACTTGCAACGTAACAGGGATAGAAGAGCGAGACAGAACTGATCAGATTGCTGTACAGAAAGCCAACATAACTCAAATGACTCTTCATGATAGAGGACACTCCAAACTTTTCAGCCAATTTCTTTAAAATAAGTTATTCAGACAAGGCTTTTTTAGCTTAAATTATTTATTCATATTTTGCACTCAGGATCTTTGAATCCTACAAAGCCCAATTTGGTAATGCATAATGAAATTACAATTCAATAAAGAACAAAGGGTTTGACAGAATAAGTACATTTATCAGTAAAAAAAAATAAATTGCATTACTGCTTGAAAAGGCAAAGGATTCCATACCAAGATCCTTAAATAAATTAATTTCACAAACAGACATACTTCTAAAATATAACACTGAAAATCAGTCTGATTCTAAAGGAAACTGTAAGAAAAGATGGACAAGATGTACAAGCTTAGGTAAATAGATTAAGATATTTGCATTAGGTCGTGTCTTCCCCAACCATTACCCTCCTCCACAAACCTCCTAGTTGGACTTCATTTCTTGAGAAGATGAAATAAGTTAACTGATTATTAAATGAATATTGCTGAAAGATGACATTTTGTCAAAGCTTTCCTTCATGCATGGATCAGGACAGAAATACCAGTTTAAAGGGAAAGCCAATATTTATACTCCACAGTAAAAGAGAGAATGCTCTTCTTTTTCCAGAAATAAACATATTTTCTTAATCATCCAAATTTATCTGCTAAATTTAAAGTATAAAAATTTAAAGAAAATTATTCCTCTACATTATGTAGAACAAAAATAATTAACATTCAACAGAAGTCCATTATTTTTAGTAATACAATTCTTTTGCCAGTCTAAACTGGACAAATTTAAAAGAAAGCAAAAACATTATAAGAGCATTTCACAAAAAAAATTACTGCTTGAAAAAAGTCATTTCTCAATCTAATTAAAAAATGCTATAGAATATTTGGTGAAGACTAGATATAAAACCTTCCAATCTATTATGGGCTAAATGTGAGGGATACTATTATTGAAGAACTTAGCAGTTTAAATTTCCAATGACAGTATTACCAGATTTGGATACAAGGTATAGTTTCATCACTGCCAGAATAATGACCCTGAATTTCAGACCAGAATTCCTACTTCAAGGAGTATCATTTCTTGTAAACTTTCCATGACAACTATCCTGTGACTATTTCAGCACATTGTGTCAAAATTCACTGATAAATTGGAAGCACAAACATTAGAAACTGTCTACATCTTTTTTTATTTAGGACCCTTACCCAACTAGCAGACAGGTTTTTTTTGTCTAAGATCCATAGGAAAGGTTTTCAGTAAACCACCTAAATTTATTTCTCAATTTAGATTAACGAAATAAAACACAAAGTAACTTCAACAGCATTGCCTTCCATGCTCTAACAGCATTTGTAAATTCTAGTGTATTCTAGTTATTTTTCAATGTTACAGATGGCTATATGCTTATAGCAATATCACTCTGGACTCAAATGACAAATAACGTGCATTCATCCCACAAATACAAGATACATAATTTAAATTATCAAGTTATTTTTTAATTTAAATGCTTGCACCTTTATTTTTCTAATAGTTCAAAAAACTATACTTATTTTGGTGAAAGGATGAAATAATAGAAACTAATTCGACCTTCTTCTGTAAAGCACAGCTGTTGAACTACCAATATGACTGCTACATAAATAGACTTCGGTTTAATCAATTTCAAAGCAAGTTAACTTGTGGGTTTCTAATTTTATATGTGGTGAGGTCTTTTGTCATTTAATAAATGTATAACTAAATTAATAAAACATGATCTAATTCCATTTGTTTGGCATATTAACACTTTAAACTTAATAAAAAAATTTCTTTCAAAAAATCCTTCCAATTTCAAATTAAAATTTTCCATGCGTATGATTAAAAATCTTGATTAAAACAACATTAACTTTAGATTTGATATTCAGTTATGGGACCAGTAAATTCAATGGATCCACAAATAAGGTTTATTTGCAGTTAACTTTTACTTCTTCTGCTCTTATGTCAAGGATGAACATTATCAAATAGACAGTCTGAATAGTATACAGCTTGAATTTGAGAGATTTTTCAGTATATAACTTACATAAGTCAACAAAAACAACTAAAATGTTTCAATAGAAAGTTATGCAATCATCCAACTTGAAAACAAAGTTGCTAACCTCCCACCACTTTAGAACAGGCATTCTGATAACATTCCATTAACTCAAAATAGTTGTCCTGCTAATATATAATATTAAAACTACTTCTTCAGCCATATGGAAGTCCCATAACAGTAGATCACTCCATAGCACTGTAATTCTGAAGTCTGCCAATTTTACATATTTTAACTGTGCGATGTCTTAAAGCACTAGAGTCATAACAGCATGTGATGCTAATAGCTTGTAATAATCACAATAGCATTACAGTACTGGCTGGAAGTAATATTCATCTCTGTATCCCCAGTGCTCTTCATTAGATATGCCAGGCATCTTCATAGTCCATAGTAATTATAAAATTTCTAAGTCCACATGACGCACATCAGGATATTTTTGCTGAAATAAAAATGGTACACAATCAGCTAAATGTTGTTTTCTTTTTAAAAAAAGTACACTTTCAAAAGCTCGTTATTGCTGTCTACATGCTGTTTTGTAGCATCTTCCATCACTTTGATGATCATCAAAAATAGACTAACAGGACAATAATTGGTTGGTTTGGCTTTCTCCAACTTTCTGTGGACAGAGTACACCTTGGCAATTTTCCACTTTTGGGTAGATGCCAGCATTGCACATATGCCTCTAGAGCCTGTTTCTCCATTCAGGAAGATCAGGGCTGATTTGATTACTTCACAATCCCACCTGCCCTGATAGATTCTTTGCAAGCAGGAGGGAGAAAGACTATTTGCCATAAAAGTATTCAGAGATACTGTTTCCACTGCCTTCAAGTAGAGAGATTCTAAATCTCATGTTTTAGACAAAAACATTCTTATCCATCTTAAACGGATGATCCCTTATTTTTCTCCCAAGAGGAAGCATCCTTTAAGTATCCACTCCGGCCTTGTATCAAACCCATCCAATCTAGGTGTTAATCCAGTAAACATTCTCTGAACTGCTTCCAATACTTTCACGTCTTTCTTTAAATAAGCAGCCTAATACTGCACACAGTATTCTAGATGTAGTCTCAAAATGCAATGCACAACAGAGCATACTTCTGCATTCAATTTTCCTTGCAATAAATGCCAACATTCTACTAATTTTCATAATTAATTGTACTTTTCACAATTGCACACTATTTTTACAATTCATGAACTGGGATACTACAATCCCTATACATCTTAGAGCTCTGTAAGCACTCATCATTTAGATAGCATTTTGCTTTTTGATTTTCCCTGCCAAAGTGGACAATATCACATTTCCTGCATAAAATGCCAAACTTTTGCCTACTCACTTACCGTATCTATACTATTCTGCAGCCTCATTTCCTCTTCACACTTACTTCTCTACCCTTGTAATATTTAGTACGTTTAATAACCATACATGTGGCTCCTTCATCTAAGTCATTTATATAACTGCAAAAAGCTGAGGCTACAAAGTTGATCCCTGTAGCATGCTACTAGTTACCAGGAAGTGATTCATTCATGCCAAACAGTTCTTTTTAACTAGTCAATCTTCTATCCATACAAATAAGCTACCCCTAGACCTTGACATTTTATTTCTTACAATAACCTTTGTGGCACTGTATTAAATGCCTTCTAGAAATTTAAGTACAGTACATCCATTTGTAGCCCTTTATTCAAAGCACATTATTTCCCCAAAGACGGTCAATAAATTGGTGAAATATGAATACAATCCTGCTACTGCTGATAGCCCACAATAATGCATGCAAATCCAGTCATGAACTGCTAGACCTGTTTTGAATCTATCTCAGGTGAAATGAGGTGAGCACAACTGTCCTTGATGGTAAGGCATTAAAAAGCCCCAGCAAAACTGAAGTCAATGGGAATAAGGAAGAAATCTCTCCACTGGCTGTAGTTATACTTAGCACCAAAGGGCTTGACTGCTGTTGTAGAAAGTTAATAATCCCAGTCCATTTGACGTGACTGCAAGAGATCCTCAGGGTAGATATTACTTAACAACTTAGTCGCAGAATCCATTAAACACCTCTGGAACAGGTAGGATTTGAAGCTTAGTCCTCTGGCACAGAGGTAAGGACACAATTACCATGTCGCAACATGACTCAATTCCTGAGGGATCACGTTGTGATGCACCTCTAGAGAAGGTGAGACTTGAACCCAGTCTGGCTTAGAGGTAGAGACACTATCAATGCATTATCAGAGCCCAGTTCATCAGGGTAATGTCCTGCACCCAACCATCTTCAGGTGTTTCACCAACAATCTTGCTTCTGTCAAAGTCAGAATGTGCACTCAAAAATATCCCAGTGTCCACAATATTTGTGATTCAGATACTGAAGCAGGTCCATATGCAACAAGACAACATTCAAGCTTGGGCTGATAAATGGTGTTACGACATGGGGTAAACTCTCTTGCTTAATTTAAAACCAGCAACACAAAGATTTATCCTATGCAGTAATCTGTAAAAATTCAAGTGGCCAAGAACTAAGTAAAGTAAAAATTAGAAATATTAAGAAATAAAGTTTGACAGAGAATAATTAACTAACCACTATTTACAATTTCTTTCTAAAACCTATCTTTTACTTTTCCTTCTATAATACAAGTCTGATAAAACTCCCAAGATTTACAAAACAACACATCTCAAAACCAGGTTCTTGTCTTTGGATCTTGCTGTGTCTTCTTTTCTCCTTGTTAGGAATTTTTGCATTACAGGTTACTGATTGAAAAAGGTACTTTTAAGAGATATTCTTTTTTCAAGCAGTTTGTTACATGCAAGGATTTGGTAGTTCTCCTCTCAACCTGTTCAAGGTTCCTCCGGTCTTAAACCCCAGAGCATCAGATTATGTCATTCGCTTTTAAGATTGTCAATATACTCAGGGTACAGTTTAAACTGATTGGCCGAATTTGAATAGGCAACAAGCTAATCAAGTTGTTTGAGTGAGTGTTACATTGTTACCTTATTGAGAACACTTGGTGCTGTGTCTGGCAGTTCTGCTGCTTTTAATTCTCTAAAAAGGTATACCCACATCTTCATAACAATGTCAAGTGACAGTTGTGTCACAAGTGATATGCAATGCCTATTTACAAAAACAGAGAATCTAACCCTGTCCTATTGATGTTCAATGGTCTAACGTTGCTGAACGCTTCATATTAACACTCTGGGAGTTATCATTGATTTGAAACTAAACTAGACCAACCATGTGAATACTATGGCTACATCAGGGGGTGAGTGGCTACATATTCTATTGTGAGTAACTAATCCCTGACTCCGCAAAGTCTGTCCATCATCTTCAAGGTTCAATTCAGACAGGTGATATAACACTCTCCACTTTCTTGGATCAGTGCAGTTCCAAAACACCCAAAAAACTCAATACCATTCTGCACAAATGCAAGCATGATAAGCACCCCATTCACCACTTCAACATTTATTCTACCACTGAGACAACGGCAGCAATGTGTACTGCAGGAATTCCTTCAACAGTCTCTAAGCTTTTGACTTCTACCACTTGAAATGAAGCTTCCTTCCAAGCCCCACACCAGCATGACTTGGGTCAATCCTAACATTCCTGCATTGTTGCCAGGCCAAACTCCTTGAACTCCTTGCCCAACAGTGCTGTGGGTGTACTTACACCACATGGATGACAGTGATTCGAGGCAGTGGCTTACCACTTCCTTCTGAAGAGGACTTAGGGACGATCAACAAGTGTTGACCTTGCTGTCGTATCCATACCTCAAAAGAATTTTAGCAAAGATAAGCTTCTATTACTTGAAGGTACAAGCTAAGATTTTGATTGAGAGATGCAGGGGATAAGAACTTCTTGCAGAAATTGGAAAAGACAGAGCCCAAAGCCTACAGAAGTACAGACGATCAATAATTTCAAAAGGAAACTGATTGGGCTCTGGAGAAACAAAACCGTAGGGTTATGGAGATGGAGTGGAGCACCGGGACTAATTGGATTGTTTTATAAAGAGCTGAAAATGTGTTGCTGGTTAAAGCACAGCAGGTTAGGCAGCATCCAAGGAACAGGAAATTCGATGTTTCGGGCCAGAGCCCTTCATCAGGAAACGTCGAATTTCCTGTTCCTTGGATGCTGCCTAACCTGCTGTGCTTTAACCAGCAACACATTTTCAGCTCTGATCTCCAGCATCTGCAGACCTCACTTTTTACTCTTGTTTTATAAAGAGCCAGCATGAACTCAGTGGCCTGAATGGTTTTCTTTGATTCAGCAACAGATCAATTTCTTCATCAAGTCCACAAGAATAGCAACTTCTGTTATTTTTCCTTTGTTTCTTGCACTATCACATAGGTGAAAAATTTGGACAAAAAAAATTAAGCCCATGCAAATACTTGGTTTAAATAGATAGTACCTTGAGTGCACTCTCTAGCCGGTCAACCTCAGCTCCCAGTGTGTCAATGATATTCTCTCCATGTTTCAACATAAATGCTTCCAAGTCCTCAGGAGTTCTTACCTGCTGAATTTCCTGTAGAAAAAAAAGGAAACATTCAAACCCTATTTGAACTATTACATTAGTTCAAATAGTGGTGATATTTTGCAAAATGATCTATCAAACATTGACAGAATAGTGGACAAAATAACATAAGACAAACATAATTGCTAACATGAGTACAGATTGAATGAAGTAATAAGGCAAAGTTCTATATAGCAAACAATCAAGCAAAGTTGTAAAAATAGTATAACATGATTGAAAAGCGAAGTAAAAAGGAACTATTAAAGAAAACCCAAGCTGCAACTTTAACAATGCCTACAACATTGGCTATATACTACAGAAACAGGCCATTTAGTTCAACCAATTTATGTAGGTGTTTGTGCTTTAGCTTCCACCTAAAGTGCATCTAAATGATTTACTTCAACTGCTGCTCATGATATAGAGTTCCACATTCCCACTAAGTTACAAGCACAAAAAAACTGTAGAAACTCACTATCTGAGAAGAAAGAAAAACAGTTAATGTTTTAAGTCCAATTGGACTCTTCTTCAGAACTGTCCTGTGAATGTTGTCAGACCTGTTTCTCCAGCTCTTTTGTGCATTTCTTTCAGATTTCCAGCATCTGCAGTACTTTTGCTTTTATTCACCAGAAGTGGTTTATTCTGAATTTCGTTTTGGATCTTTGTGACGATCTTGTGTTGAAGGCCTTAACGGTTCTTCCCTAACGAGGAAATATGCAGGGTCTGATTTCCAAAAACCTTTCCTCAGCCCTTAGCCTTCATCCTTACTGAAAGACAGCATGAGCCGGTCAATGCTTTCTTCATGCACATACTTGTCCATTCCTTTGATATCATACTTCTAAAGATAAAGAATCAGCTTGAATGGAAATGAGGAAAAGTAGAGAAACAATTCTCTAGTAGAATCAGTTTGGACGTTTAGACTCCAAACATTAACTCTGCTTTTTACTGCTGTATATAGATGCTGCCAGACTTGTAGAGTTTCTCCAACAACTTCTGTTGTTTCAGATTTCCAACATTTGCAATTCTTTGTTTTATTCATTATTTTAAATTAATTTATCCCATTAATTTCATAATTTATCATGCCTCACTGTTGCATTGCACTTATTAAATATTATTTGCTTGTATTTACATTTGTCATTTCTTTATTACTCACTATATTTTTCTTTCTGCACCTCATTAGTCCACTTCCCATTATAAAACTCTATTTTTCCATGATGTGCCAATTAATTATTTCACTGTTGTTTCATCTTCCTTGATAACTTAGTTTTGTAGTTACTCTTTTCCTTGCTATTTTTTGATGTCATTGATAATCTGTCAGTATATCCTCTGTTCAGACTCCTCCACTGACTCTGTACTTAACATTTGCCTCTTTCCTAACCCTCAAAGTAGTGATTTGAGGTTGTTAATTAAGATTCTTACCAGACATGAAATGTGTTCAAACATCAGTGCTAGGACACCTTTATTCACATTTTTATAACTGATTTAGAATCAGGAGTCAAAAGTAATATTCAAAAAGTGACACCACATTGGAGGAAGTACTTTATACAAAACTACAAAAATAAACTGACATAATTAGCAACTTCAATATTTTTGATTAAAAATCACACAATACCAGCCTAGAGAAAGAGGTTTATTTGGAAGTACAAGCTTTTGGAGTGCTGCACCTTCGTCAGGGATCTAGTGGGGCAGGAACACAGGACACAATTTATGATGAAAGATCGCAGTGTCATAAAATTGATGCAATGTATTGAACACACCTGGATTGCTGTTAAGTCTTTAATTACTTAGAATGGATTGTAGGTTTTGCTTCATTAATATGTAAATCCCAGAACCTCTTTCAAGTCATATTCCCAAGATAACTTAAGGTTTTATGTAAAAAAGTGACATCTCAGCTCAGACAATGCAATAAAGGTGTGAGGTTAGAATCTTTGTATTCCAACATTGGAATTAGAACTGGTCTGACTCAAAGTAGGAATTTATAAAATGTCACATGGACAGACAGCCTACAGAGTACATGATACTTAAACAAAATAGAATGTATCTGCAAATGCAAACTGATCCCACAGACTTATATATGTGTGCATGTTTGCGGGGAGAGAGGGCACTAAGAGGAAGAGCGGAGGTGGGCGGGAGCAAGCGAGAGGTGGGGGAAGAGGACAGGGCAAGGGGGGAGGGATGTGCATGCAAGGGTGAGCGAGCAAAGGGGACGGGGGCGAGGGGATACGCACGAGCGAGGGCGAGCGCGAGAGGGAGTGAGCAAGAGCGAGCGTGCATGAGCTCAATGGAGAGATCACGTGCGTGAATGTGTGCTAGAGAGTGTGTATAGTGCAATATGGTCACCTGTGATGTGACATAAACCCAAGATTCCAGTTGAGACCACCTTCATTGGTGCTGAATGTGGCTATCAGCCTCTGCTCAGCATTGTCATGCATCCTTAAGTCCGCCTTGGAGGACAGTCACCCGAAGTCCCAAATGTCCTTGACCCCTGGAATATTCCCTGATTGGGAGGGAACATCCCAATCTGGCAATCGTTGCAGTGTCCATTCATTCATTGTTGTAGCATCTGCTTGGTCTCGCCACTGTACCATGCCTCAGGATATCCTTGCCTGCAGCCCATGAGATAGGCAACATGACTACCTGCCACACACGTGGTGTATGGTGTCTCCTCACGTGCAACGATAGTATCTATGACGACACTGACACGTCTTGCAGTGGTTGCCATGACAGTAGTATGGTGTTCTGACTGATGTCCTGAAGGCTGGGCAGTTCCATGGGAATAATGGTCTTTAAAGTTTGGTGATTGTTTAAAGATGAGAAGTGGAGACATAGGAAAGATCTTGACAGGGTGCTCATTCTCATCAATAATGTGTTGCACACTGCAAAGAACATGGCGCAGTTTCTCCGCTCCCAGGAAGTACTGGGCAATGAAGTGTACCCTATCGGTCGCATCCCACCTGTCTCCTGAGGTGGTGCTGCCCTCATGTGCGCACACAACACACATAAGTCAGTCTATGGAGTGAATTTGCATTTGCAGATACATTCTATTTTGTTCAAAAAGCACTATCTGTAGGCAGTCAGTGCATGTGATATTTTATAAATTCCTACTCTGGGAATAGAACTGGTCTGACTCAAGGTTGGAATATAGAGACTCTAACTTCATGCCTTTAATGCATTGGCTGAGTTGAGATATAATTTTTCTTCCATAAAACCTAAGTTATCTCAGGAATGTGACTTGGAAGCAGTTCTGCAATTTACATATTAATGAATCAAAACCTGCAACCCATTCTAAGCGATTAAAGACTTAACAGCAATCTAGGTTTGTTCAATACATCACATTAGTTGTAAGACATTGATGTTTTACTATAAATTCTAGCTGCATGACGAAGGAGCAGAGCTCCGAAAGCTTGTACTTCCAGATAACCCTGTTGGACCATAACCTGGTGTTGAGATTTCTAAATTTTGTCCACCCCAGTCCAACACTGGCATCTCCACATCAATATGTGGAATGTATATACTTGTATATAGGTCGATCTCATGTATAAGTAAACCCCTTATTTTTGGCCAATTTTTGTAATTTCCATATATCTTGTGTATTAGTAGACCCTAGTTCTTCACAATTACAGATCAACATTTGAGTCATTGTGCCTGCCCATTCTGCTCTGCTCCTGCTTTCCAGTCTGCTGGCCATTCCGCTCCATTCAATGTCTTCCAGTTTGCCAGCAGTCACATTCTGCTCCAGGTTTTCAGAATGACTGTAACGGTACAGTGCGGCCACCGTATTCACGGAGTTGGTTTCCACGGTTTACCATGGCCCAAGCATACTACAGGGAATGTTCCAGAACCAGGGCTGCCAGGAAGGTAAAACTTCCCATTTAAGTGAATGGGTTCGCACCTATCCGTGGTTTTGGGCTTCTGCAGTAGATCTTGGATCCTTGCATGTAGGGGGGACTACTGTCCCATTCTATTGTAGCACGCAGAACAGAGACAGTTATTTTGTCGATAAATATTCAATAATGTCCATAATTCTTTTTCCTTTTATTGTTTATTATTTTATGTAGAGATCTGGCTCTCGTTTGTCCATTTTTTGACTCATACCAAGTATGAATTTCAAAGCCTTGAAAACAATACCTTGTGTATTAGGTGACCCCCTAACTTCAGCTTAAAAAGTCTGCATAGTTCGATCTATACACAAGTGTATACTTTTAAGTATATTTTACTATGCATATTAAGGCAGTCAGATATTCCTTAGAAAATTGATGTTTAAATGTATTGGAGGAACAGAAGAAACTGAAGGTACAGAAAAAATGGTGTAAAAATGTTGTAGGTATAGAAGGACAAGTTCCTTGTTCCTGAAATTCACCTTGAATGCATTCAATGTTTTAAAGCATCAATTAAAGGAGCATGCTTAATGTTTCATTGCAAAATATTAAATCAAACATGGTTAATAATAAATCTTACAGTAAAATATCACTTGTAGAAGAGTAAATATAATATTTGCATTTTTCCATTAGGTTTGAGAATTATTTGTTTAATTTGTTTAATTCTGAAATTATAAAGAGTTGGCTACAGTAGACTAAGAAATTGAGAAAGATAGTAGCAGGTAAGCAATGGCAAACAATTAAGAAATATTTCACCATTTGCAATAAATATACATCATCCGAGGACAAAAACGTCATTGAAAAATACACTACCATGATTAAAAGTTATGATACCGGGTTAAAGGAGCTTAGTGTTTCTGAGAAGATGTTGAGCATCAAAAGGGTTAGAAGCATCAAGAAATAGGTGGAGAGAGGGAAAACAGAATGATACTAAGTCAGCAAAATATGTAAAACAAACTAGAAGCTTATAATCTTAGAGACAGCAAAAATCATGGACTAGGTTAAAGAAATGGCAGAGGCATTAAATATGTCTTTCATTTTTCATTGAAAACAGTGAGGATCAACAAGATTAAAGGAATTTAATATTGATGAAGAAATTCTACAGGATATATTAACGGATGAAAAGCTGACAAATCTTCTGGACTGGGGCCTACAAAGATATTTTTAAAAGATAAAATGGTGATGGTTTGACCTTACAAAGTTCCTTAGATTCTAGAATGGTGTCTGTCAATGAAAAGATTTTTTAAAAATCCATGCTGTTTAGGAAAGGAGGAAAACAGAACACAGCGAACTACAGGCCACAAACATTCAGCATGGTGTGCCTATACTTTCCATCAGGTATGTTTGATAGAAACTAAAACCTCATCCCTTCCTGGTCTTTAAACTTGAACAGATTTTGCATCTTTTGTGTGATAAGAACATAAGAAATAGGAGCAGTCCCATTAAGCCTGTTCTGCCTTTCAATAAGATTATGGTTGATCTTTCAGTGGACTAAGCTCCACTTACCTGCTCACTCACCATAACCCTCAAATCCTTTACTGTTCAAAAATCTATCTTTGCCTTAAAAATATTCAGCGAGGTAGCCACAACTGCTTCAATGGGCAGGGAATTCCACATATTGACAAGTTCCTCCTCAACTTAGTCCTAAATCTACTCCACCTTATTTTGAGAATGCCCACGAATTCTACTTTCAGCCATCAGTGGAAACAACCTCCCTGCTTCAAGTTTATCTATTCACTTAATAATTTTATAGGTTTCCATAAGATCAACCCCCCCCCCCCCCCCCCCAAGCGATATCATAACAAGTCTATATAATTGATTATTTTAATATATCACATACATTTAAGACAACGTCAATGTCTTGCTTCTCCAGGTAAGATCTTGTCACTATTCTTCCATCAAAATCGATCTCTGCTTTAAATCTTACCGTGCTCAGACCCATGTCAGTAGCCTTTACGTCATGCACAGCCCTGATGAAAATACAAGACAAGACTATTTTAAATATTAATCACACATTCTTTAAAATAAATGGTAAGAAGAATCAAAAGAATAGACATGATACTGCAGTTAACCATGCAAGAGAAGCAAAACATTAGATCAGAGCATCAACAAACATTTGTTTTCAATCTTTCGGAGTTAATGTTAGGTGAGTTGCATAGTTGAGACATAGAGCAAAGACTGAGGCAGCTCCTCACCATAAAAGGCAACACTAGTTGTTTGAATATCCAAAATTTATCACAAACAAAATGGATCCAACAGAACAAAATATGGAAAGCCCACACTGTAAGATACAGGTATTTTCATTATCTTTTGCATATCTTGACAGTGTATGATTAGATTTATACTCATTTATAATACGTTAATTGTCAAAACTACTTTTGGCCTAAAAATTGCTGCAATAATTTGTTAAAATTTACTCCATTAAAGTTGAAGATGCTAGCTGTACTTCAAACACAGACAAGCAGACATTATGCTGTAACAATGGAACATTTGTCTGCAGCTCAAATGCGTCCTCAGTGATTTCGCCATACACAGAACTACAGTTACTATTTGGGAAGATGCAATTCAGCTTCATTGCATGTCAATGTCCAAACCATAAGGGATCAAGTAGCAATGCATTTCTTGTATCAAAATTTTCATATTACCTCCCATTTCATGATAAATAATTGCTGCACCACGTAGAATAAATGATAACTCTGTTAAGATGATTAAATGGTTCTTCAAAAGCTACTGTCAGAATTAAAAATGGAAGTTTAATTAAGGGGCACAGTTCCCCACTACCTGACATAAATAATATGTCTGGCAGAATTTGATTATATTTTCATTTACACCGAGCTCATAAAAATTGGCCTGTGTTCATCTAATACTTAACACACTTGCTACTGGAAAGAGAGTCACGTAAAATTTTATTATGATACTCAGATGAAAATACTACCTGATAAACCCTGCCAGAATGCCTCAGATACCACAATCTCTATTTCCTCATAAATACTGTCTCTTTCAAATAACAAAACAGAGGCATTGTTTCTCATTAAATTTTCAACTAGGCTGTTTGGTATAACGTTTTGAATTCAATTTTTAGCATTGCTATTGAAGAATTTGACTAAATTCATAAAACCTCTCTTTATTTTCATCCATTTTAGTTAAGCTTTTGAAATTTGCAATCAATAATGCAACTTCCAAATGATCTTCCTGCTGGATATGGTCCCTTTCTAATTAATTAGAATGGATGGCTTTGAGTAATGTAGGGAAGAGTAATAGGAAATTCTGGAAAGGGTGAAAATAGATAAGTCCGTGGGCCTAATGGCATTTATTCTAGGATTCTCTGGGAAGCAAGGGAGGAGATTGCAGAGGCATTGGCCTTGATTTTTATGTCCTCATTGTCTACAGGGATAGTGCCAGAAGACTGAAGGATAGCAAATGTGGTTCCCTTGTTCAAGAAGGGGAGTAGGGATAACCCTAGTAACTATAGGCCGGTGAGTCTCACTTCTGTTGTGGGCAAAGTCTTAGAGAGAATTGTAAGGGATAGGATTTATGAACATCTGGATAGGAATAACGTGATCAAGGATAGTCAGCATGGTTTTGTGAAGTGCCTCACAAACCTTATTGAATTCTTTGAGAAGGTGACTAAGGAGGTAGATGAGGGTAAAGCGGTAGATGTGGTGTATATGGATTTTAGTAAGGCGTTTGATAAGGTTCCCCATGATAGGCTACTGCAAACAATACGGAGTTATGGCATTGAGGGTGGGTTAGAGGTTTGGATTAGGAATTGGCTGGCTGGAAGAAGACAGAGGGTAGCAGTTGATGGTAAAGGTTCATCTTGGAGTGCGGTTACTAGTGGTGTTCAGCAAGGATCTGTTTTGGGACCATTGCTGTTTGTCATTTTTATAAATGACCTGGAGGAGGGGCTAGAAGGTTGAGTGAGCAAGTTTACGGATGATGCGAAACTCGGTGGAGTTGTTGACAGTGAGGAAGGATGTGGCAGGTTACGGTGGGATATAGATAAGCTGCAGAGCTGAGCAGAAAGGTGGCAAATGGAATTCAATGTAGCTAAGTGTGAAGTGATTCACTTTGGTAAGAGTAACAAGAAGATGGAGTACCGGGCTAATGTTCGGATACTTGGTAGTGTGGATGAGCAGAGGGATCTTGGTGTCCATGTATACGGATCTCTGAAAGTTGCCACCCAGGTAAACAGTGCTGTGAAGAAGGCATATGGCGTACTGGTTTTTATTGGTAGAGGAATGGAGTTCCGGAGTCCTGAGGTCGTGTTGCAGTTGTATAAGACTCTGATGTGGCCACAACTGGAGTATTGTGTGCAGGTTTGGTCGCCATACTATAGGAAGGATGTGGAGGCATTGGAACGGGTGCAGAGGAGGTTTACCAGGATGTTGCCTGGTATGGTAGGAAGATCATATGAGGAAAGGCTGAGGCACTTGGGGCTGTTTTCATTGGAGAAAAGAAGGTTTAGGGGTGACTTGATAGAGGTGTACAAGATGATTAGGGGTTTAGATAGGGTTGACAATGAGAACCTTTTTCCAACGTATGGAGTCAGCTATTACGAGGGGGCATAGCTTTAAATTAAGGGGTGGTAGGTATAGGACAGATGTTAGGTGTAGATTCTTTACTCAGCGAGTCGTGTGTTCATGGAATGCCCTGCCAGTAGCAGTGGTGAACACTCCCTCTTTATGGGTATTTAAACGGGCATTGGATAGGCATATGTAGGATAGTGGGCTAGTGTAGGTTAGGTGGGCTTGGATTAGCAAAACATTGAGGGCCAAAGGGCCTGTACTGCGCTGTATTTTTCTATGTTCTATGTTCCTTGCTGTCTATTTTTATGGCCTTAAGATGTAGTCAGTTCTTCTATAACGCAATAGTCGCATTCTTGCGTGATTGCACATTGTTGAAAAATTGCACTTTAGAAACAGTGCTTGAAGTGTTGGTGGTGTAAATGCATTACAGCTAATACATTTTAAAATGTTCACGCTTCACAAACAGCATCCCCAATTCGTCAATCACGTAACAGTGAATTTGCACTGAGTTACAGCAAAATGACCTGCAGTCACAATAGAGTTAAGAAATAGTCCAGGATGTTCATCTCATAACACATGAATTTCTTTCAGTGCTATTGGTTTTCCACAATCTTTTGTGAAACCAATGTTGTGTTTTAAAACCTTTCAGGTCATTTCCCAAAATAAAATCAATTCCTGCCATAAGTATTTGTTTCGTTATTTCCACTACAACTTCTCAATTTACCAAGTCACTTTTTAATCCAACTCAGATTGGTTTGCAAACTCCTTTTATAATTCCAATCAATATTTCCTCCTTCACCAAACCCTCTGAAAGACAAATAGTACCATCAGCTGCCATTTTCGTAAAATGTATTCATGCTTGGGATATGGGCATCGCCGCCCCCGGTTGCACTTGAGAAGGTGCTGGTGAGCTGTCTTCTTGAACCACTTAAGTCCATGTACAGCTAGTTCTGCTATAACGCAGGTTTTGTCAACGATTGATGAATTGCAGATACTTTCTAATGTACAAACTTTTAAAATGTGTTGGATATAATGGCAACACTAACTGCGTGATTTTCTATAATGCAGGAATGCACAAGAATGAATCCATCACATTATAGAAGAACTACCTGTACACTTGTCAGTCCTGCAATATTGTTACGAAGGGAGTTAGAGGATTTTGACCCAATTGATCTTGTGTTCAAGTGCATAGATCTCTCAAAGTTGCAAGCCAAGTGAATAGGGCTGTTAAGGAACCATATGATGTTTTGGCTTTCATTAACAGGGGGATCGAGTTTAAGAGCCACGAGGTTTTGCTGCAGCTCTACAAGTTTCTGGTGAGACTAAACTTGGAAAATTGTGTCCAGTTGTGGTCGCCCTATTATAAGAAAGGTAAGGAGGCTTTGGAGAAGGTGCAAAGAAGGTTTACCAGGATGCTGCCTGGACTGGAGGACTTGTTTTACAAAGACAGGATGACTAAGCTTGGGCTTTTCTCTCTGGACAGAAGGACGAAGAGAGTGACCTGATTGAGGTATATAAGGTAATGAGAGGCATGTATAGAGTCAATATCCAGAGACTCTTCCCCAGGGCAGGATTGACTGGCACGAGGGGTCATCATTTTAAGATATTAGGAGGAAGGTATAGAGGAGATGTCAGAGGTAGATTCTTTACATAGAGTTGTAAATGCATGGAACACGTTGCTAGCAGTGGTGTGGAAGCAGAGTCATTGGGGGACATTTAAGTGACTGCTGGACATACACATGGATAGCAGTGAATTGAGGGGTGCATAGGTTAGGTTATTTTATTTTAGATTAGAAATAATCCTCGACACAACATTGTGGGCTGAAGGGCCTGTTCTGTGCTGTACTTTATGTTCTACGTTCTAACACTGAAGGAAGACTGATATGTCAAGGTGGTGAGTGGCTTGGAGGGGAACCTGCAGGTAGTATTGTCACTACATTCCTGCTGCCCTTTGCTATCAAGTAGCAGCAGTCATGGGTTGAGAAGATGCTGCCCAAGCCACTTTGGCAAATTTCTGTAGTGCATTTCAAGCTCAATGGTGTACAGAGACATTTATGAATGAGTCTACTGTCAAGTGGGCAGCTGTATCTTGGATTGTGTCATGTTGCTGGAGCTGCACTCTTCCATGCAAGTGGGGAATATTTCATCACACTCTTGATATGTAGGTGGATTCAGTAGATGAGATACCCATTGCAGTATTCCTAGCCTCTAACCTATTCTTGTAGCCATTATATTTAAATGTGTGTCCAGTTGAGTGTCTGGTCAATGGTAATCTCCAGGATATTGATAAAGGGGGAATCCTGTGACGATAATGCCACTAGTGTTAAGGTTAGATTGCGTCTTATTGAAAATTGTCATTGCCTGGCATTTGTGTGGCATGAATGTTACTTGACACTTTTCAGATCAAGCTTGAACATTGTCCAGTTATTTGCAGCATTTGAACATGGACTGCTTCAGCATCTGAGTCTATTCACTGGCAAACACCCCCACTTTTGATATTATGATAGAGGGAAGGTCATTGATGAAGAAGTTGAAAGCAGTTGTGTTGAGGACACTATCTTGAGGAACCCTTCCAATTGTTCTGCCTAATTTACCAGCTGATTAATATCAGACTCTAGTTTGAGACCATCCTCCTCTCTACCAATTTTTACGTCATCTGCAAACTTACTGATTATATCTATATTTACATCTAAGTTCTTACTGTTCATAACAAACAGCAAGAGTCTCAGCGCTGATCCCTGTGGTACACTGCTGGTCACAGGCTCCCAACCACATCTGCCATCACCCTTTGCTTATTTGTGAGCAAATGTTGGATCCAGTTTGCCAACTTGGTTTTGATTCCACAGGCTCTTAGATTTTTGACCAGCCTTCCAGTGGGACCATATCAAAGCCTTACTGAAGTTCACATTAACCACATCAACACATTCAGTCAACTTTTAAAACTTAATTAAATTAGTCAGACCAAGATCTCTCTCCAACAAATTTGTGCTGAGTATTCCTGATCAATCCCAAGTGTTGCCCTTCCAAGTGTTAATTAATCCTGTCCTTAAGTTTTTCAAACAATTTCCCTACCACTGACATCAGAATAAGTGTTAGAGATGCACAGCATGGAGACGGACCCTTTGGTTCAATTCGTCAGTGCTGACCAGATATCCTAAATTAATCTAGTGCCATCTGCCAGCACTTGGCCGATATCACTGTAAACCTGTCCTATTCATATACCCATCCAGATGACTTTTAAATGCTGCAATTGTCCCAGCCTTCACCACTTCCTCTGGCAACTCATTCCATAAACACACCACCCTCTGCATGAAAGTGCTGCCCCTTAGATCCCTTTTAAATCTTTCCCCTCTCACCTAAACCTATGCCTTTTAGTTCTGGACTTGCAACCCCTTGGAAAAGACCTTGTCAATTTACCCTGTCCATGCTCATGATTTTATAAGCCTCTATAAAGTCACCTCGCAGACTTCAACGCTCCAGGGAGAATAACCCCAGCCTATTCAGCCTCTCCCTTTAGCTCAAACCCTCCAATCCTGGCAATATCCTTGTAAATCTTTTCTGAACCTATTTAAGTTTCACAACATCCTACAACACCACTTTCAATGAACTATGAACCTGCACTCCAAAGTCTCTGTTCAGCCACACTCCACAGAACCTTACCATTAAGTGTATAGACATATAATTATCTGATCTATCCCTGCTGCCCTCCTTGAACAAAGGATCTAATAGTGTTACACATTCTACTAGCACCACTGAACAGTTCCTCGAACATTGGTGCCGACAAAGGTGCTTAATTACATGTTGAGGTTTTCCCGCCATGTAACATGCTTTACAATACCACACTTGTCTTTATGAAGTTTTGGCATGTAAAATCTTGGACTTGCTTATCAATGCCTGCATTTTCCATATTTCTAAATGTCCTACCCAAAATAATTTAATGCGCTATTCACAATGTCTAGGTAGTACCACTATTAGTGGAATATCTGTCCATTCTTAATACAGATGCGAAAGGATATTTCCACTTTCTCACCAGAATTCTGCTATAACGTGAAGCACTCTGAAATTCCTTCAGCCTCAGCATCAGTGTAGACTGTTGGCTAAAACAAAAAAAAAACTGCACTTGCTGGAAATCAGAAAACAAAACAGGAATTCCAGAAGGGTCACTGGATCCGAAAATTAACTTGGCTTTCTCTCCACAATGTTTTCAGATCTGCTGATTCCCCAGCAATCCACATTTTTGGGCTACTTACTAACCAACTTAACTCTGCATTTGGTTCAACTAACAAAGACATACCAAACACCTCTTTTGAATTATCCACATACTTAAACAGAATTTCAGTCCCTAACATCTGCCTGGAGTAACTTTTGTAAGCGCTGCTGGTGTTGAGCCATTGCTCTGGTCACTGGACACGATGGAAAATATCTGGAAATTGTTCCATCATTTTACCCTCAAGTGAACTTTGAAATTATAGGTAAAGCTATAACTTTCACTCCTGATAAATCATTCCTCAGTAGTACAAAAACGCTATTAACATGGAAGTTAATAACTACCCTGATTACCAGTAATCCAGACAACAAGTCACAGACAGTCCGATTTTATACAAAGGAACAGGGAATACACTTCACCATACCCTTTTATCAACATTTTGTCTTTCATTGAATTCTCAGGATGAAAATCTAAAATCACAGAATTCCAACAGAGTGTAAACAGGCCCCTCGGCCCAACAAGTCCACATCGACCATCTGAACAGCATCCGACCCAAACCCATTCCCCATTACTGTACATTTACCTTTGACTAATGCACTTAATCTATACGCTCCTCAACACTATTAGCAACTCAGCATGGCCAATTCACCTGATCTGTACATCTTTGGATTGTGGGAGGAAACCAGAACGTCCAGAGAAAATCCACACAGACACAGGGAGAATGTGGAAACTCCACACAGACAGTCGCGCGATGGGTGGAATGAAACCCAGGTCCTTGGCGCTGTGAGGCAGCAGTGCTAACCACTGAGCCAACGTACCGCCCTTCTCTAGCAAGAGAACTTGAGTAGCCCATGTATGTTAGCATTGTTATGGGTTTGGATGCTTCCTTTGAGGAAAAAGGGGTTACCTTTCCTTTAGGCAAAATCCCTTCTATCTCTCAGCGACCTTTTTTTTAAACTGTGTTTGCATCCAGTTTTTACTTACAACTAAACTTGACAACCTGATCCATGGCCTTTTCCTTCGCAGTCTTGTTTCTGGTCTCATTCTTACAAATACTAACAAATCCCATGGGTTTCCACCACAACCTCCAACATTCTGAATGAATACATTCCATCTTGTTATAATAGAAGCACATCAGCCTCTGATTTCACCTCCACCCTTACTCCTTTCCCTTCTGATCTGAGGTAGTGACCTTGGAGAATCGCCAGCTATCTATTCTTTAACTTGACTTCTTGCCTCCCCTTCACTATCCCACGTTCTATCCCTTTCAAATTTAAGAGGGTGATAGAAAAAGAGGTTAAACCTGGTTGGCTAGTCCATAATCAGAAGCCATTATTGTTGCAGGTCTAGTCCTCCAGTCCTCAACATGGGTTCTTATTATGGAAGGCAAATGAGATTTTAATTCTAACAAAGTGAAACTTAAGATCCTGTTTCGGTTTTTAATGCTAATAACTACTTATAATTACTTTGTTTAACCCTTTCAAATTCTATATAGTCTTGCCCAGACTGTATTCTTAAATTTTGAAAAGTTGTCCATACGTACCAGGCACTAACTTGCATGCAGTGAACATTTTTTTGTCATTATCCCAAGAAACAGTCCCTGACAATTGAGCACATATTTCCAGTGCTTCACCTGTGAAATTACTTTGAGCTGCATCACACTATTTTCTGAAGAGACATGAAGAATGCTTCCTCAAATTGTGGTTGGGCTTATGCAAACTTAAAACATTTCCTTCTCAGGATTCAAATTATGACTCAGATTCTGCCTACCGGTGCCTGCATCAGCTTCTGACATCTCCTGTTCAATGGCACCATTTTAAGATTATATTTATGTTCCCTGGTTTTCTCTTCTCTTTGGGAGTCTAATTTGGATGTTTTTCACTTCCACTTTGTGTACTTTCATTAACATGTCCGATATTCTTAATTCTATATCACTTATTATACATTTTTCTGTTAATTCTTGGTCTTTGCCAGCTCGAGTTTCTTCAATCTCTTTTCGCACTCAAGCTGATTTAACCTAAATATCTGAAACAAAAACAAACATTGGAGAAACTCAGCAATTGTGGAGAGAAAATAGAGTTAACGTATAGTCCAATGATCCTTCAAGTTCTGATACTGCCAGACTTGCTGAGTTTCTCCAGTAATTTCCGTTTCAGATTTTCAGCATCTGCAGGTCTTTGTTTTATTAAACTGAATATCACTAGATTCTGATGTTTCACTCCTAGAATACCTGTTCTTTCGTGCATTTCCTTTACATCCAAGTGCCAAGCTAGTATCTCAATTACTTCTGCCTTCTAAGCTATCTCGGGCAATGCTACCCTCTAGTTTACCTGCCAGATCATTCAACCTGGTGTTTGAAAACTCGCTTAAGACTGTCAGGGACAACTCCGGCATCCAGAGGCTATTTTTCCGTGTGTCCGAGGCATGTCTTATACGTAGTACGGAATATGAAAGGTTCCTCCACTTTATTTATTGACAACTACCACACCCAAATCCCTGCTGCATCTGTTTCAAATCATCCTGTATGAGATCTCAAACTTTGTTGCATCTCAGTAGGGTAGTGCATTGGAAATCAAATTCTGCTATCCGTGGAGTGAAGGAAATGGAAGCACTGCAGAGGTCCAGAAAAGTTTTTAAAATAGTTTCAGGAATGAAAAGCTTCTGTTGCAAGAGTAGGTTGACAAAGCAAGGTCAGTTCTCTGTACAGAAAAAGGAGATTAAGAGGAATTTTGATCCAAGGTGTTGGAAACCAGACATCTCTCAAAACTTTCAGAGAAAATTGCCCTGGTGATGGAAGAATAAAGAACCAGAGGTCACCCATTTAAGGTGGCTGGTGAAAGAAAAGAGCTAATGACAGGAGAACTTTTTTTTTTAAATACAGGTCGTTATGATATGGAATATACTTCAGGATAGTTTGGTAAACGTAGATTCAATCATGTATTTCAAAAGAGAATTGGGCGATTATCTAAGGTGAAAATAACTTTCGGGTTCCAGGAAAAGGCAAAGCAGTATAACTGACTGAGCATAGCATACACTGAGTTGATACAGAAATTAGCCTTTGTACGTTCTGTAATCATTCTATGATTCAAAGTTCTTAAAAATTCTTTCAGAAATGTGATTGTCATCAGATCACCATTTGTTGCACAGACCCAAATGCCCTGGAAGTGGTTAGCCCCTTCTTAAATCACTGAGCCCATCTGATGTAGATACATTAATAGTGCTGTAGAAAGGGAGATCAAGGTTTTTTGATCTGGTGACAATGAAAGAACAACCAGTTTCTAAGTTGGATTTGCGTGCAGCTTGGAGGGAACATGAAAATGGTGAAACGCCTAAGCCTATCACCCTTGTTGTTCTAGATGGTGGAAGTCAGAGATTTGAAAAGAGCTCTGAAGAAATATTGCTACCTTGCATTTTGTATTTGCTAGAAACTGCTAGCACGGCATATTTATGTTAGGGGAAGTGAATGATGAACATGAATGACTGGTGAGTTTGATGTCAGTGGTAATTAAGTTTTTGGAGGGGATTAGGAGGGATAATATTTACATCCATTTGGAATGGTACGGACTGATTAGGGATAGTCCTATAGTTTTCTGCGTGGGAAATAGTGTATCACTAACTTGATTGAGTTTTTTGAACAAGTGGCAAAGGCAACTGATGAGGCATAATGGCAGATGTTGTCAACATGGACTGCAGCAAGGCATTCAAGGTTCTGCACAGTGGACTGGTTAACAAGATAGATCACATGGAATACAGCGAGAACATAGAACATAGAAAAATACAGCACAGTACAGGTCCTTTGGCCCTCAATGTTTCGCCGACCCAAGCCCACCTAACCTACACTAGCCCACTATCCTCCATATGCCTATCCAATGCCCATTTAAATGCCCATAAAGAGGGAGTGTTCACCACTGCTACTGGCAGGGCATTCCATGAACTCTTGACTCACTGAGTAAAGAATCTACCCCTAATATCTGTCCTATACCTACCTCCCCTTAATTTAAAGCTATGTCCCCTCGTAATAGCTGACTCCATACGTGGAAAAAGGTTCTCATGGTCAACCCTATCTAAACCCCTAATCATCTTGTACACCTCTATCAAGTCACCCCTAAAACCTTCTTTACTCCAATGAAAACAGCCCCAAGTGCCTCAGCCTTTCCTCATACGATCTTCCTACCATACCAGGCAACATCCTGGTAAACCTCCTCTGCACCCGTTCCAATGCCTCCACATCCTTCCTATAGTATGGCGACCAAAACTGCACACAATACTCCAGATGCGGCCGCATCAGAGTCTTATACAACTGCAACATGACCTCAGGACTCCGGAACTCCATTCCTCTACCAATAAAAACCAGTACGCCATATTCCTTCTTCACAGCACTATTTACCTGGGTGGCAACTTTCAGAGATCCGTATACATGGACACCAAGATCCCTCTGCTCATCCACACTACCAAGTATCCGAACATTAGCCCAGTACTCCATCTTCTTGTTACTCTTACCAAAGTGAATCACTTCACACTTAGCTACATTGAACTCCATTTGCCACCTTTCTGCTCAGCTCTGCAGCTTATCTATATCCCACCGTAACCTGCCACATCCTTCCTCACTGTCAACAACTCCACCGAGTTTCACATCGTCCGTAAACTTGCTCACTCAACCTTCTAGCCCCTCCTCCAGGTCATTTACAAAAATGACAAACAGCAATGGTCCCAAAACAGATCCTTGTGGAACACTACTAGTAACCGCACTCCAAGATGAACCTTTACCATCAACTGCTACCATCTGTCTTCTTCCAGCCAGCCAATTCCTAATCCAAACCTCTAACCCACCCTCAATGCCATAACTCCATAATTTTTGCAGTAGCCTACCATGGGGAACCTTATCAAACGCCTTACTAAAATCCATATACACCACATCAACCGCTTTACCCTCATCTACCTCCTTAGTCACCTTCTCAAAGAATTCAATAAAGTTTGTGAGGCACGACCGGCCCTTCACAAAACCATGCTGACTATCCTTGATCACGTTATTCCTATCCAGATGTTCATAAATCCTATCCCTTACAATTCTCTCTAAGACTTTGCCCACAACAGAAGTGAGACTCACCGGCCTATAGTTACTAGGGTTATCCCTACTCCCTTTCTTGAACAAGGGAACCACATTTGCTATCCTCCAGTCTTCTGGCACTATTCCTGTAAACAACGAGGACATAAAAATCAAGGCCAATGCCTCTGCAATCTCCTCCCTTGCTTCCCAGAGAATCCTAGGATAAATGCCATCAGGCCCAGGGGACTTATCTATTTTCAGCCTTTCCAGAATTTCCACCACCTCTTCCCTATATACCTCAAAGCCATCCATTGTAATTAATTGTGATTCAATATTCACATCGGCAACAATGTCCTGTTCCTGAGTGAATACTGATGAAAAGTATTCATTCAGTGTCTCCCCAATCCCTTCAGCCTTCACGCACAACTTCCCACTACTATCCTTGACTGGACCTATTCCTACCCTAGTCATTCTTTTATTCCTGACATACCTATAGAAAGCCTTTGGGTTTTCTCTAATCCTACCAACCAAGGACTTTTCATGTACCCTCCTTGCTGCTCTTAGCTCTCTCTTTATATCCTTCCTGGCTACCTTATAACTCTCAATTGCCCCAATTGAACCTTCATGCCTCATCTTTACATAGGCCGCCCTCTTCCCTTTAACAAGGGATTCCAATTCCTTATTAAACCACGCTCCCTCACACAACCCTTTCCTCCCTGCCTGACAGGTACATACTTATCAAGGACACTCAGTAGTTGCTCCTTGAACAAGCTCCACATATCGATTGTGCCCTTCCCTTGAAGCCCACTTTTCCAAGCCATGCATCCTAAGTCATGCTTCAACGCATCATAATTTCCCTGCCTCCAGCTAGAACTTTTGCCCTGCAGTGCACACTTATCCCTCTCCATCACTAGAGGGAAAGTCACCGAATTGTGGTCACTGTCCCCAAAGTGCTCATCTACCTCCAATTCTAACACCTGGCCTGGTTCATTACTCAGAACCAAGTCCAGTATGGCCTCACCTCTTGTTGGCCTGTCTACATATTGTGTCAGGAAACCCTCCTGCGCACATTGGTCAAACACCGACCCATCTAAAGTACTCGAGCTATAGCTTTCCCAGTCAATATCTGGAAAGTTAAAGTCCCCCATAACAACCACCCTATTACTTTCACTCTTCTCCTGAATCATCCTCACAATCCTTTCTTCTACGTCTCTAGGACTATTAGGAGGCCTATAGAAAACTCCTAACAGGGTGACTTCAATTTTCCTATTTCTAACCTCAGCTCAAACTACTTCAGACGGCGAGACTTCATCCATCGTCCTTTCCACCGCTGTAATACTATATTTGACAAGCAATGCCACACCTCCCCCTCTTTTACCCACACCTCTGACCCTACTAAAACATTTAAACCTGGAACCTGCAACAGCCAATCCTGTCCCTGTTCTACCCATGTCTCCATAATAGCCACAACATCGAAATCCCAGGTACCAACCCACGCTGCAAGTTCACCTAACTTATTTCGTATACTTCTCGCATTGAAGTATACACACTTCAAGTCACCTTCCTGTTTACAGGCACCCTCCTTCGAGACTGATGCCTGGTTCCTAACCTCCCTACACGCCAGGTCCTGCATCCTAAAACTACAGTCTAGGTTCCCATGCCCCTGCAGAGTTAGTTTAAACCCCCCGAAAGAGCACGAGCAAACCTCCCCCCAGGATACTAGTGCCCCTCAGGTTCAGGTGTAGACCATCCTGTTTATAGAGGTCCCACCTTCCCCAGAAAGAATCCCAATTATCCAGATACCAGAATCCCTCCCTCCTGCACCATCCCTGTAGCCACACATTTAACTGCTCTCTCTCCCTATTCCTCAACTCTCTATCACGTGGCACGAGTAACAAACCAGAGACAACAACTCTTTGTTCTAACTCTGAGCTTCCAACCTAGCTCCCTGAAAGCCTGCCTAACATCCTCATCCCTCTTCCTACCTATGTCGATGGGCTTCGGGCTGCTCCCCCTCCCCCTTAAGGACCCGGAAAACACTATCAGAGACGTCACGTACCCTTGCACCTGGGAGGCAACATACCAATAGTGAGTCTCTCTCGCCCCCACAAAACCGCCTATCTGTGCCCCAAACTATCAAGTCCCCAATAACTATTGCTCTGCTCTTCTCCATCCTTACCTTCTGAGCAAATGGGACAGGCTCCGTGCCAGAGGCCTGAACCCCATTGCTTACCCCTGGTAAGTCATTCCCCCCCACAACTATCCAAAAAGGTATACTTGTTCTTGAGGGGAACGGCCGCAGGGGGTCCCTGCACTGGCTGCTTCCTCCCAGTCCCCCTCACGGTCACCCATCTGTCTGCAATCTTTGGAGTTACTACTTCCCTAAAGCTCTGATCTATGACCTCACCCCCCCCCCGCCTCCCGAATGATCCTAAGTTCATCCAACTCCAGCTCCAGTTCCCTAACACGGTCTTAGAGGAGCTGGAGATGGGTGCACTTCCTGCAAGTGTAATCAGAAGGGACGACCATGGCATCCCTCACCTCAAACATGTTGCAAGAGGAACATTGCACTGCCTTCACTGCCATCCCTCTAAAAGTAGCCTTTAAAAAAAAACTAGGACTAAACAATAGAACAAGCAAAATGCAGCACTTATCTGCTTGGTGGGAGGCACTACCCCTGTAGTGCCTCGGGTTCCTCTCCTGCGCGGCTTTATAGGGAAAACCTACCAGGTAAGCTTGCGCTACACCAGCTTCCGGATCCGCTCCGCGCTTTATTAAAAAAAACTTTTAAATTTAAACCATTAAACAAACGAAACCGCGTCTACAAACAGACACTGCCAAACAGCCCTTATCTGCTCCACCGAAAGAATACAAAATTGGCTCGAAGATAGGAGACAGAGTGTGGCAACAGAAAGGTACTTTTCGGATTGAAACCCATAACCAGCGGTGTTGGGTTCACATGCCTTTTGTTACTTAAATACACTAGAACCTCGATTATCCAAATGAGTTGACCGGGGAGTATTTTGTTCAGATAATTGATCATTCGGATAACTGGAAACAAGCAGTAACTTATGAGTGCCGGTTATCCGAACATTTCTCGATTATCTGGCAATGCACGTCATAACACTTTTTAACTGATAATTGAATGCTGAGTTGCCTAATGCCTTTTTATGGGGCCTTGAGATGTTGCTTAGATAATCCGAAATTTGGATTATTGATGTTTGAATAAATGAGGTCCTACTGTAAATGATTTGGATGTGTATAAAGGAGGTATGGTGAGTAAGTTTGCAGATGACACCAAGACTGGTGGTGAAGTGGGCAGTGAAAAAGGTTACCTCAATACAATGGGACGTTAATCAGATGAGTCAATGGATCAGGTGTGGCAGATAGAATTTCATTTAAATAAATATGAAGTGCTGCATTATGGAAAGGCAAATCAGTGCAGGACTTGTACACCTAATACTAAGAACCTGGAGAGATTGCCAAAAATAAAAAGATCTTGGGATGTAGTTTTATAGTACACTGAAAGTGGAGTTGCAGGTACATAGGTTAATGCTTGCCTAGCCGGTCAGTAAATTTAGTATAGATGTTGGGAGCTGTACAGGACATTGGTTAGGTCACTTTTAGGAGACTTAAATTCTGGTCCCCTTGCTACAGGAAAGATGCTGTGAAACTTGAAAGGTTTCAGAAAAGATATACAAGGATGTTACCAAGGCTGGAGGGTTTGAGCTATACAGGGCTGTGGCTATTTTCCTTGAAGTTTTGAAGGAATGATTATAAAGGTTCATAAAATTATGAGGACATGGACAGATAGGAAGCCCAGTCTTTTCCCCAGGATAAGAGAGTCCAAAACTAGTGAGCAGAGATTTAAGGCAAGAAGGCAAGTTTTAAAAGGGACCTAAGGGCCAACTTTTTGCAGAGGCTAGTACATACATGGAATGAGCTACCAGTGATGGTGGCGGAGGCTGGTACAATTACAACATTTAAAAGGCATCTGGATGGATTTAGAAGAATATGGGCCAAATGCTGACAAATGAGACTAGATTAATTTAGGATATCTGGTCAGCGTGGATTAGTTGGGCTGAACATGGTATACATCTCTATGACTCTAAGTGCAATTTGGAAAACTGCTTTGCCCCAAGTGGAGGTGGTGTTGTTGAGGCTGCACTTGAAAAAGAGATTATGGAAGAATACGCCATTTCAATTCTGACTTGTGCCTTGCAAATGGTAGGGAGCCTGCCAATGAGTGAGTTGCTGGAGAACCCTTGGCCTTTAACCTACTGTTTGTCTACCTGGTCCAGTTCAGTGTCTGTCAAAGGCAATCCCTAAAATGCTGATAGTGGGTTCTCAGTGATATTAATGCCACTGAATAACAAGTGGAGTTGGTTGGATCCTCCCTTGCTGGAAATGATAACTGCCTCCTGTTTGTGTGGTATAAGCATTACTTATATTCTTAGCCCAAGCTTGAATGGTTTGCACTGATGGCACTTGAATAGAGTCTTAATATATTGCGCACAAACTATGAAAAGGGATCAAATGCCTGAAACACAGTTGACCCTTTTTCTCATCCAATAACTTAAAAGGACAGAAGTGGGGCAGACTTAAGGAATATTCTGTATCTAATAAGGAAACCCACTCCCGCACACTTTATAGCTTACTTGAAGCACCTCTTTAAAACAATTCTTCTTTCGGCAGTCATTGATGGTTTCTTTATGAAAGACAGAGTAACCCACCCGGTTACCTTACTGAAGGGTCATTCTCCAGAAGTTCAGTAAGCCTTTGTACATTTTCAGGCTTTATGGATCGTCCAATCAGAGCCTCGGTATTTGAGTAGATCAAGAATGTTGAAACTGCACCTAAGAGTGTTCCAACACCAAGGGAACCAATGCTGTCATAATAGGGATTACCTGGAGTAAAAAGAATGCACAGTATGAACAACTATTTAAACCACTCAGTAGTATGAGCATCAAAACGAACATCCTATATGTGAGAACATAATAATTATACATGTCAGGCAGCTACTGAAAGCAGATCAATAAACCTTTACTCTGCATTTTTTTTTATTTGTTGACATGGATTGGCTGTGCAGCATTTATTGTCCATCCCTAATTGCCCAGAGGGCAGTTAAGAGTCAATCACATTGCTATGGATCTGGAATCACATGTAGGCCAGACCAGGTATGGTTGGCAGCTCCCTTCCCTGAAGGGCATTAGTGATCCAGATGGGTTTTTTCAACAATCTTCAATGGACTCATGGTCTTCATTAGTTTAAAAATCTGAAATTAAGAATGAATTCAAATTTCATTGCCTGCCATGGCAGGATTCGAACTCATGTCCCCAGAACATTATCTGGGTCTCTGGATTGACAGCCCAGCAACACCACTACTAGGCCATCACCTCCCCATTAAGAACATGGAACAAGTATTACATACAGATAAACATTAACTGAGACACCAAAATAGAAGATATGGAAATAAAAATGGAAAATACTGGTATTATTCAGATCAGGCAACATTCATGAAAAGCGAATAGTTAACGTACAACGGTGATGCTTTTTCATTGGAATTTGAAAAGGTTAAAAATTAAAGGTGTAGCAGGTTTCAAGCAAATGGGGACGTAAGAACAAAATTATTAGAATTAAAGGCAAAAGAGATTAAATGACAAAAGACATATTGGTGTGCAACAAGAGGACAAGCAAAAGAACAAAATATGGCTCTGGAGAAGCTGATGTTAAAAACTGGAGTAGAGCTTATGATCCAAAGTGAGTTTCCACCTTGACAGATGTTGCCTGACTTGCTACTGCAGGTATTTTGTATTTCCAGCATCTACATGTGTTTTTGGAAGGTACAATTATTGGTTATAAACTAGGTAAACTTTAAAAAGTGCTTTACAACTTTACAAATATTTAGTTCATATTAGGTGACTGAAGCAAAACATCAGGTTGTGAAAAATAAATTAGTCACAAGAGCCTACTTTCATTCACTTATTATTTGGTCACCTTAATGGCATTTCAAAATTTTCAAAATACATTTGATTTCTCATGGAATTTCACATCCTAGGAGGCCATTCAACTTATGTCTGTACCAGAGGCACATTTCCAGGCAGCACATTCCAATTTCTAATAACTGAGTAAGAAGCTTCTCCTTATCTCACTCCTGGCTCTTTTGCTGACAACTTTGAAATTGTGACCCCTAATTATGACATACCAACTAATGGATCATCCATCAAATTCTATAATAACCTAAATCATAGAAGGAACAACTGCCTTCATGCTTCCAGTGGCAAGGCCCTGCTCACTAGAAACAAAGGCTAGTATATAAAAAAATTAACGTAGTATCGTTGCATCATTTAGTAAAGGTTTTTATTAACAGCTTGATGAGAATGTTAAATTTAAAAAGTACAGTAACTTGCGTGACTTCATATTGAAATCTGCGCTAATAATAAAGGGTAGAAGTTTTAAACTAAAGCAAAAGGCTATTTGGTTTCACTTCAACTCTTAAGACCTATGTAAAAACATGCTGAATCGAAAGATACACTTCAATATTAATTTATCATACTGCGTTTGTTATTTTTTTCCCCAAAAACACACTGTACCCTACGAATTTATAAATTAGGATTCTCAGCGTTTCTCCAATTTAACTGCTTTATTGCTGGTGAGAGATCTTCAGTAGGTCTTTAATATATCAAGAAAATAGGAAATTGGATTCAGAAAAGACCTTCTATTCGGTCGAGAATTGAAGAATTTTGGATATATTGGAGGTTAAAGGAAAGTCACAGGATAATGGTAAATTGAGGTAACTCACTCATTTTGATTGAGAGGGGAATTGAACTTTTAAACATATATTACCAGTATAGGTGACAGAAAAGAAATTCAAAAAAGGAAAAATCCTTTTATCAAAAAGGATACACAGTGATATTAGTTGTCAAATTAGATTAGATTAGATTAGATTATTTAGTGTGGAAACAGGCCCTTTGGCCCAACAGGTCCATACCGACCCGCCGAAGTGCAACCCACCCAGACCCATTCCCCTACATTTATCCCTTCACCTAACACTACTGGCAAATTAGCATGGCCAATTCACCTGACCTGCACATTTTTGGACTGTGG